>NW_027499224.1:0-115604 GCF_021521415.1 Bidens hawaiensis | reverse complement strand
TGAATGAGATGTAATACATTAAACACTACGAATGGCACATATAGAGAATGAGTCCAACTTCATAACTAATGAGCGCTTAAAGAATGAAGCTCACATTCGTTAAACCCTTTAATGAATGAGCTCATTCGTTAAAGCTCCGTTAACGAATGAGTTTAAAATAACGAATGAGCTGTTAGGCGGTTACTGTAGTCGGAAAAATCTGTTACTCACTGGGAAAAACGGTTACATCACCGGATTCTGGAAATCAAGCTCTATCCATGGCGGATTTCATCAAAATATCATCAAATCAAGCATTAACCACCAAACTGTACGCGAAGCTTAGGATTACATATTGAACACTATTCAAGCTTCAATTTCATTGATTGTCTATGAAATTCATTTGTAATCAGATAAAATTATGTGATAAAATACGATTAACACGTAGTTTACGTATCACAAGCAACATCCTGCTTTGATACCACTTGTAATTACGTTTAAAGCCTTGGATCTAGTCACAATACCATTACGTTAACTCGTGTTTAATATATTAAGAATAAATACATTAACCTTACATGAGAATAATTAGGCACAGATCTCTATGCTAATTACTATGGAAGCCCCAGCTTATAGGCATGTCTCATTCGTTTGAACTGTAGTAACGAATGAGGCCTCTCATTCGTTAATTGTACTAACGAAAGAGGCCTCTCATTCGTTAACTACTAAAGAATGAGGTCTTCCCATAGCCCATTCGCTAAACACCTTAGCGAATGGATAAACTTTAACGAATGAGCCTTCATTCATTAAACTATAGTAACGAATGGGCTCTTACATTAACGAATAGCCCTAGTCTTTAAACGAATGGGCCTCATTCGCTAAACTTGCTTAGCAAATGAGCCAATTTATGTTAAGTGTAAAGACTAAACTATCCCTAGCCTATTCAAACAGCTGTGGACACCAAATCTGTGCACTAACAAACTCCCCCTTTTCCGTAGCTGTCTGTCCACCCCGTTAAGCGATTTGCTGATACGTAAAACGGAAATGCAAGCAGATACAACTGGTATCAAATAAATTGTTCATAAAGAAACATTACTAACTAATTTACTATATATTACATGTTCTAACATCTTCTACAAACTAAGTGATACAATCAAAACTAGCTCTCCAATACTTTACTTCTAACCCAAATGCTCACAGCATCGATCACAATCCAACAAGTAGCATATAATCAATCTACTCCACCTCACTGATCACCTGAAAAGCAGGTTTAAAGAAAAGGTCAACTATGAATAGTTGGTGAGTATCATCAAAATTTAACGAAATCAGTTCTGCGTACCACACAGCCGCAGTTTGCATGTACGCGCGTATATAAAAATGTATTTACTTTTGTATATATGTAAAACCGTATCTTTGTGTGTACATATTCATGTATGAACTTTATAATATAAATTTGAATTTATGATAAAATCTGTGAATGTTTGTTCATACTAAGGGTTTCCAATTTTCGTGGTTAATCAACTGTTGTGGCCCCCTTCCGCCCACAACGTTTCGGCGTAACATCCAACATTACACAGTGTATACACAAGTATTTAGTATTTCCTGCGCCTATCACATAGCATGTAGATAGACATACACATATATACACATTTATGCACATATATAGTATTTATCACGTATCACCAACACTGTGGCCCCCCTTCAGCCCACAATATCCTCGTGGCCTCCAGTGCCCATGTTATTCCATGGTCCTAACATACCACATTATCCCCATGGCCGTTACAGACCACGTTATTCAACCCATGGCCATTACAGACCACGTTATTCACCCATGGCCATTACAGAGCACGTTTTAAAGACTACGTTATTCATCCATGGCCATTACAGACCACGTTATTCACCCAGCTTGTTGTGTTTAATAGTACTCAACGTATTTTGTATAAACGTGTTGTCACGTGTAATTTCATTATGTTTTGGTATTCGTATCATGTCCACTTAATTTATCATTCAACGATACTATTCACCATTCATTCGCAGCGTCATCAATAGTTATGCTTGTATGGACTTTAGTATGAAAATGTTCAGGTAATTTATATCCTGAACCATTTCCAGATAGATATATATGTAACTATGCTTTTCACCCCCAAAAAGTTCATAAACAGTTTGAAAAGAAGGGTCAGAAACTCAGGGTTAGTAGGCACTCAGTGCGAGATCAGCTTGGGGTTTGTTTCCCTTGCCTATCACTTAGTCCCTATACTCAATATTATATTAATATTAATATAATATTTTAATATTATTATATCTTATACTAAGTTGGGCTATAGCTAGTCTGAGTGTGGCTGTAACACCCAGAAAGTGTCAATTGTGATGTTCAATGTCTAATGTTTAAAAATCGAACTTGGCTTAGTTTTCCCGTTTCACAGCTGGCCAAGTTGCTCGTTTATGCGTTGGAAAATATTTATGGGAATGTAAACTTGGGTAAACGTGTTGGTTGATGAATGATTAAGTTATAAAGAAAGATCACAATTTAGGGGTCTGGATTTGCTATGGGGCTTGTTGCTGTTTATTTAGTTTGATTTGGAGAAAAACGCGCACAATCTATTCAAATTGTCCGGGATTTCCTCATAAAAAGTTCAGTTTTACATAATTAATCCGAAAATATGCTTTTTGATCATTCTAGATGTTCTGATATTCAACAGGTTCGTTAATAACGAACTTGTCGGTTTTCGTCAGAATTGAATTTGTTTAATCTTCAAATTAGCATAATTAATTATATGTTAATATTAGATCATGAAAAATTAGAAACGTATCAAATAAAATACGCAGATTTTTATAAAAATATTTTGGGAATTATTTACGGATTTATAAATTTATAGAAAATCATTTTATATGCTATATTTAGCCCGAAAATCATCCGTTCATACCAAATGATTTCCAAAAAATCCGCCCAAATTTCTGAGTAACTAAAACACTACTACCCAAAATAACCTATAGCAATTCCAGAATCTAACAATCTTTCCAATATCATTTTCGAGCCAAAAACGGCTATGAAAATCCGAATAAACGTAAATGCAGCACACATACCTAGGGCTTTCCAAACGACCCCAAATTTCATATGTAATCATAATATATCAAATCTGAGTTCCCAACAAAATTTCATAAGTCTTCAAGCATTTTAACTATTTTTCCCAAATAAATGCCCTAATTCAGTAATAAATTCGCCAAATATTCTCGGATGGTCGAAAAATTGCCAAATTTGACAGGGACTCAATGATATGCTCCATGATGTCCCTGCAAAATTTCATGACCTAAAAATATGCACATCACAATCGAATCCTAATGTAACGCCCGTTTATTCCGGTTTCAAGAATTAAAGCTTGTAGAGTATGTATAATTCTTGGGATTTATCCGACGCTTCTCGGAAGCCTTTACGTCATCCCGGTATGTCTAATCGCTTAAAATTTCTTCCAATTTGCATTATTATTAAATTCCGGGGGCTAGAATGAAAATGTTTTATAATATAACACTAAACAAAAAAACCCCTAAACCCTATTTCAGCCACTGTCCGAGTCGGCTAAGAGACCAGCCCCCCTCCCTTCCTTGCTTCGACTTTTTGATCGATTCCAAGCTCCTAGAAGTATTTAAAGGTATGTACTACAATCCCCAACACTCTTTTTGTTCACCCCTAATCGTTTTGATGCTCAATTTTGCCGAAAATTTTCGTTGGACAGATTTTCGGCCAATGTGTAATTGACCCACTTCCCGTGGATAAAAATTAAAGTTTCCGGTGTAGAAAGATCCCCAGGTATGGCATTTACATCATATTAATATTTTGTGTCCATTGGAGGTGTTTAGGTGGGTCAATCGATTTTAGTTCAAAAACTAGGGTTTATCGGGTGTAGAATTGTAAATTGTTGAGTTTGATGCGGTAATCGGTTGGATGAACAACCGAATCAGTTTGCATGGCCCTAGGGGAGTCTAAGGGCTGGGGAAAATTATTATTTTGATGCTCGGGGCTGTTTTGGTTAGTGCTTCGTCAATCGAGTCGGCGATGTGCGAATTTTCTTTAAATGTTAAAGTGAGAGTTGTAAAAAGGAACCGTCAACCCAATAAACTCGGGTGACATAATGATGATGAATGAAAAGATTAAAATGGGAATTTGGTCCATTTGGGGCAGATTCGTTTAACAAATGGTTTTAAGGTTTATTACACGCGTATTCGACTCGATTTTGATTAGCTTGGGCCAAGTGTTGGGCCTTGGCCTTGGGCCAAGTGTTGGGCCTTGGGCCAAGTTGTTGGGCCTTGGTCCAAATGTTGGGCTTGGGCCAAGTGTTGGGTCTTGGGCCAAAGTGTTGGGCTTGAACGGCCCATTAGGCAAGTGTGTTCTTACGGTCTAGTTTAGTAACGCGTTGTGTATATTTACAGTCCCTTGCTTTGTGATTGTGCACTTAGGGATTTCCTAGCTCGTTGCAGGTGTTCTATTTATTTCAGGTGAGTTCATGACGCCCCCTTTAACTCTTTTTAAATTTTGGGCTAGCATGCACACCTAAGTGTTTTATTACATGATGAAATGTTTTAAGCGATTCTATATAGGCTTGCTAGTATATGGTAGGCCTTGGGATGTTTTATATATATATATATATACACATTATTGCTTGGCCTATATTTGGCGATGTTGTAGTCGTTTCGACTACTGATGTTGCGTATGCCTACTTTGTGTTTGCATGGCCTGATGTTACGTGTTTGGGTTGTACGTTTGCTCGACACTGATGTTATACGTGGATGTTATATATATATATTATAAATATATATATATATACTGTTATATATATTGGGATGTAATTGAAAGGATGTTTACATATACATTTGTATATGAATGTATGAGAATGTTTAGTTTTCGGTAATGATGATTTAATGGATGCACTCTTTTATTTTTAACTTTTGGTATGACTATCATAATTGTTACTACTGATATTATTTACTTAAAACTTGAACTCACTCAGCTCAAGCTGACTTTGTGTGCATGTTAGTGTGAGTTTCAGGTTAGGAAGAGGATGTTTTATCGTTTGGACGTGCACGAAGCGACTTGGACGGTGAAGGGCATACGTGGATAGAAGAATGTAATTTGAACAATTTTATTTTAAATGGTTTTATGAATTATATTCAAAATTGGTTTTGGGCAAAATTCCCAGGTTTTAGGGAACTTACTTCACTATTTATGTTTTCCGCTGAATTTACACTCTGAGATGTTTGTTTAATGGAAGAAACCGTTTTCATGTTTAATTATTTTCATAAGTGTTTTGTATGAATACCAATTGTGGGGTTCCCGGGGTTCGGGGCCTTACAAGTATGTATTAGAGCCATGGTTCGAGGGATCCGAGCATCCCCGAATGCTTGGACTCGAACTATAAGAAAAGAGACCAGTATGCCCACCACGAGTAGCTGCACGCCAAGAGGTAACTTTATTTTATTAGTCATTCCTTTAAATTTATAAGTTTCCAGTATGTGATTAACTGTCTAAGTGTTAGATAGAAGGCTAACGAGGTTAGAGGCAGGGGGTGCTTAGGACGGGCGGGTAAAGTAAACGACTAATTACACTTGATCAACGTCATTAGCAGTTTACCCTTACCTTACATGTTCTAAATGCCACCTGTACTTAATCGTGTTAAAATTCTGTCTTTGTAGGGATAAGTCATGGTTAATACTCGAGCAGCTAAGAGAGGTGGTCCTAGTGTTCGCGGCCGTGGTCATAAGCCACATGCCGAAGCCGAGAGTGAGATTCCTACTCCCCAGCAGGAAACCCCGATTCATGAGGAGGGGGATAACCCAACCTTAGATCCTGCTATGCGCGCGGCTATCGTGGATGAGGTATACCAGGTGCTCCATAGTGCCATACCCGAGATCGTTGCTGAGGCCGTTAGGGCCATGGAGTTGTCGCTGGTTGGTAAAGGTTCGGATAAGGGAAGGAAGAGTAAGGAGGTGTAGGTAGAAGAGGAAGAGGAAGTGTATGTGCCGAGTGGGGATGAAGATGAGGTGCGGTATTAGTGTATCTACTCAGGGTTGCTCGTATGGTGACTTTAAGAAGTGTGACCCCCCTTCTTTCGATGGTACTAAAGATGCATTGGCAGCACATCAGTGGGTGAGAAAGATGGAGGCCGTTCTGAGGGTTAGTAAGTGCAAGGGGGATGACATGGTGACTTATGCTACTGCCTCGTTTCGTTCCGAGGCACTATGTTGGTGGGATAACTTGGCGCAAGCTATGGGTGATCGTTCGATTAGGAGGATGACGTGGGATGAGTTGAAGAAATTGGTTCTCGATCAGTTTTGTCCTCCGCATGAATTGGATAAGATAGAACAGGAATTCTTGACCTTGGAGGCTGGTACTATGTCGCATCGGGAGTATACCACCAAGTTTAACAAGATGGCTTGTTTATGTCCCGATTTGATTACTCCTGAAGCCAAGAGAATTAAGAAGTACGTGAAGGGGCTTCCGGTGGATATTCGTAGGGGTGTATTGACTACCGACATGAACTCTTTTCACTCAGTGGTCACTCTAGCAGGTACGCTGTATGATCAGAGGAGAAGTTACCGCCGACCGAGAATTGGGAGGCATGGAACTCAAATTCGTACGGTAAGCGGCCCGAGGGAAGCAATTTTAATTCGTCTGAGAAAAGGGTAAAGACTGAGACTTCTGACTTTAAAGGGATGCGGCGTTCGGTAATTGCAAGAAGTGCGGGAAGCCGCACAAGGGGGGATGTAGGATTGGGTCTGGCACCTGTTTTCGTTGTGATAAGGTAGGACACCCCCATTTCGAGTGTCCGACATTGACCTGTTTCCGCTGTAAGGGTCGGGTCACTTGGCATCAAATTGTCCTGCCAGTAAGGCGGGGGGGTCTGGGCAGGGGACTTCCTCGAGGGGGAAGATGGATGAGAAGCCGAAGGCCAAGGCGAGGGCTTTCAACATCTCCAAGAAGGAAGCGAAGAACGATGCGGATGTCGTTTCAGGTATTTTTCCTTATTTAGCTTTCATCCCACCGTTATAATTTCTTATTCCTTTGAAATCGTATGTGTTGATCGTGTAGCTAAGCAGTAGTATAATATTGTCCTAGGTACCTTTCTACTTGATAAATTACAAGCGTCAGTCATATTTGATTCGGGCGCCAGTAGAAGTTTTGTGTCTACCGCTTTCTGTTCCTCATTGAATAAATCACCCGAGCATGTAGTCGATTTGTTTGAGGTTGAGGTCGCCGTAGGAAAATCCGTGTCCGTGTCTAGGGCTATTCAGGGTTGTTCCATCGAGTTGTCTAGGTATAGATTTTTGGTGCGGTTGTATTTGATGCCGCTTGGCTGTTTCGATGTGGTGCTCGGAATGGATTGGCTCGCGAATGTTGATGCGTAGATCATTTGTGGTCAAAAACTCGTTCGTCTAAGGGCCCCAGATGGGACTCAAATCACGGTCTTCGGTGATCGGAATGTTGCGACGACACATATTATATCCATGCTTACGGCGGGAAAGTTGATGCAGCGGGGGTGCAGGGCGTATCTGACGTATGCCATAAACGTAAATACGGAGGTGGCTACCGTCGGTGATGTTCCTATTGTTCGGGATTTCCCGGATGTATTTCCAGATGATTTGTCAGATGTGCCGCCGGATCACGAGGTCGAGTTCCAAATAGACCTTGTACCGGGCGCCAAACCCATTGCCTGAGCTCCCTACCACCTAGCGCCGAATGAAATGAAGGACCTTATGGCTCAGTTGGAAGACTTGCTAGATAAGGGCTTTATTCGACCGAGCATCTCACCTTGGGGTGCCCCGGTCCTGTTCGTTAAAAAGAAGGACGGTAGCATGCGGATGTGCATTGACTATCGTGAATTAAACAAGCTCACTGTTAAAAATCGATACCCGCTCCAGAGGATCGACGACTTATTTGATCAGCTCCAAGGGGCTAATTGGTTCTCGAAGATCGACGTTAGGTCCGGGTATCATCAGCTGAAGATTCGGGAGGAAGATATTCCTAAGACTGCCTTCTGCACTCGTTATGGACATTACGAATTTCTGGTGATGTCTTTCGATTTGACCAACGCACCGGCTGCGTTCATGGATCTCATGAACCGGGTGTGTAGACCGATGCTCGATTGTTCGGTTATTGTGTTCATCGACGACATTCTTGTGTACTCTAAAAGTGAATCCGATCACGCCGGTCATCTCGTGGAAGTGTTGGAGGCTCTGCGGAAGACCAAATTGTATGCGAAATTTTCTAAGTGTTCCTTCTGGTTGCGTGAGGTTCAATTCTTGGGTCATGTTATTAACCCGAGTGGTATTCTGGTTGACCCTGCAAAGGTGGAAGCCGTGAATGAATGGGAGTCTCCTAAGTCTCCGTCTGAAATCCGTAGCTTTCTGGGTTTGGCGGGGTATTACCGCCGCTTTATTCCCGATTTTTCAAAAATTGCTTCTTCATTGACCATGTTGACTAAGAAGAGTGTTAAGTTCGTTTAGGGAACTGAGCAGGAGGAGGCTTTTCTTGAGTTGAAGAACAGGTTGACGCATGCCCCGATTTTAGCTCTACCTGATGGCACCGACGATCTGGTGGTTTATTCTGATGCCTCTTATCAGGGGCTTGGTTGTGTTTTGATACAACGAGGCCGAGTTATTGCTTATGCCTCACGGCAGTTGAAGCCTCATGAGGCGAATTATCCTACCCACAATTTGGAGCTGGCGGCGGTGGTGTTTGCGCTTAAGTTGTGGAGACATTATTCGTACGGTGTTCCTTGCGTTATTTATACCGATCATAAGAGCTTAAAGTATTTCTTCGAGCAAAAGGAACTGAGTATGTGACAGGGTCGATGGTTGGAGTTGATTAAGGACTACGATCTGGAGACTATGTACCATCCGGCTAAGGTTAACGTGGTAGACGACACGTTAAGCCGGAAGGAGAGACCGAAACCTATTCGTGTGAAATCCTATCAGCTTATTCTCAAACCCAACATTTTGAAACAAATAGCCAACATCCAGAAAGAAGCGTTACAGGTGGAATGGATTGTGTCAGAACGTATTTGGGGTCAGGAAAAGTTGTTGGAAGATGTCGGCAATGGGGTAAAGTATAAGGATGGGCGTTTATGGGTACCGAGGTATGGGGACTCAGAGGTAAAATTCTTGATGAAGCGCACAAGTCGTGCTATTCCATTCATTCGGGTGCGACCAAGATGTACCAAGACTTGAAAAAGAATTATTGGTGGCCTACGATGAAGTTTGAGGTGGCTCAGTATGTAAGTAAGTGTTTGACATGTTTACAAGTTAAGGCCGAACATCAGAAGCCGTTTGGGAAACTTCAGCCGTTGGAAATACCTGAGTGGAAATGGGAGCATCTTACTATGGATTTTGTCACTAAACTGCCTCGTACTCCTAGGGGTAATTATGACACCATTTGGGTAATCGTGGATAGACTGACCAAGAGTGTTCATTTCTTGCCGATCCGAGAGACTTTTAATTTCGAGCAGTTGGCCGATGTGTTTATTCGTGAGATCCTCTCTAGGCACGAGGTGCCGGTATCTATTGTTTCGGATAGGGATACGCGTTTTACCTCCAGGTTTTGGAAAAAGTTTCACGAGGAGATGGGTACCAAACTCCTTATCAGTACTGCCTATCACCCGCAGACGGATGGTCAGTCCGAGAGGACCATTCAGACTCTTGAGGATATGTTGCGGGCTTGTGTTATAGATTTTGGTGGTAGTTGGGATCGTCACTTACCATTGGTAGAGTTCTCATATAATAACAGTTATCACGCCACGATTGGGATGCCACCGTTTGAGATGTTGTATGGTAGGAGGTGTAGGACTCCAGTCTGTTGGGGTTCCATTGGTCAGAAGCAGTTGGGTAGTTTGGAGGTGGTCGAGGCTACGACTGAGAAACTCGACAAGATAAAAGCATTTATGAAGGCCGCGCATGATCGTCAGAAGTCTTATGCAGATAAAAGGCAAAGGCCTATTGTGTTGGAGGCTGGGGATCGGGTTATGTTAAAATTTCTCCCTAGAAGGGCATTATTCATTTTCGTAAGAGGGGGAAGCTCAGTCCGAGGTTTATTGGCCCGTTCCGTATATTGGCCCGAGTCGGTGAGGTAGCATATAGGCTGGAATTGCCCGAGGTGCTCGCGGAGGTTCATCCTACTTTTCACGTGTCCCATCTGAGGAAATGCTTAGCGGATGAAGAGGTCCATGTGCCTCTCGATGATATTGAACTCGATAGTAAGCTGAACTACGTTGAACAACCGATTGCTATTCTTGACCGTCAGGAGAGGCGTTTGAGGAATAAGGTGGTTAGACAGGTGAAGGTACAGTGGAAACACCGTAGGGGTTCCGAGGCCACTTGGGAGTCCGAAGACGAGACGATTAGGCATTAACCGCAGTTATTCCAGTCGCATCAGGATTCGGGGACGAATCCCATTGTAAGGGGGTGGACTTGTAACGCCCGTTAATTTCGGTTTCAGGAATTAAAGCTTGTAGAGTATGTATAATTCTCGGGATTTATCCGACGCTTCTCGGAAGCCTTTACGTCATCCCGGTACGTCTAATCGCTTAACATTTCTTCCAAGTTGCATTATTATTAACTTCCGGGAGCTAGAATGAAAATGTTTTATAATATAACACTAAACAAAAAAACCCTAAACCCTATTTCAGCCACTGTCCTATCGGCCAAGAGACCAGCCCCCCTCCCTTCCTTGTGTCGACTTTTTGATCGATTCCAAGCTCCTAGAAGTAGTTCAAGGTATGTACTACAATCCCCAACACTCTTTTTGTTCACCCCTAATCGTTTTGATGCTCAATTTTGCCGAAACTTTTCGTTCGACAGATTTTCGGCCAAGGTGTAATGGACCCACTTCCCGTGGATAAAAATTAGAGTTTCCGGTGTAGAAAGATCCCCAGGTTTGGCATTTACATCATATTAAAATTTCGTGGCCATTGGAGGTGTTTAGGTGGGTCAATCGATTTTAGTTCGAAAACTAGGGTTTATCGGGTGTAGAATTGTAAATTGTTGAGTTTGATGTGTTAATCGGTTGAATGACCAACCGAATCAGTTTGCATGGCCCTAAGGGAGTCTAAGGGCTGGGGGAAAATTAATTTTTTGATGCTCGGGGCTGTTTTGGTTAGTGCTTCGTCAATCGAGTCGGCGGTGCGCGAATTTTCTTTTAAATGTTAAAGTGAGAGTTGTAAAAAAGAACCGTCAACCCAATCAACTCGGGTGACATAATCATGATGAATGAAAAGATTAAAATGGGAATTTGGTCCATTTGGGGCTGATTCGTTTAACAAATGGTTTTAAGGTTTATTACGCGCGTATTCGACTCGATTTGATTAGCCTTGGGCCAAGTGTTGGGCCTTGGGCCAAATGTCGGGCCTTGGGCCAAGTTGTTGGGCCTTGGACCAAGTGTTGGGCCTTGGGCCAAGTTGTTGGGCCTTGGGCTAAAGTGTTGGGCTTGAACGGCCCATTAGGCAAGCGTGTTCTTACGATCTAGTTTAGTAACGCGTTGTGTATAATTTATAGGCCCTTGCTTGTGATTGTGCACTTAGGGATTTCCTAGCTCGTTGCAGGTGTTCGATTGATTTCACGTGAGTTCATGATGCCCCCTTTTTAACTCTTTTTAAATTTTGGGCTAGCATGCACACCTAAGTGTTTTTTTACATGATGAAATGTTTTAAACGATTTTATATAGGCTTGCTAGTATATGGTAGGCCTTGGGATGTTAAATATATACACACACACACACACACACACACACACATTATTGCTTGGCCTATATTTGGCGATGTTGTAGTCGTTTCGACTACTGATGTTGCGTATGCCTACTTTGTGTTTGCATGCGCTGATGTTATGTGTTTGGGTTGTACGTTTGCTCGACCCTGATGTTATACGTGGATGTTATATATATATAATGTATATATATATATATATATATACATATATATATATACATATATATATATATATATATATATACTGTTATATATATAAGGATGTACTTGAAAGGATGTTTACATATACATTTTGTATATGTATGTATGAGAATGTTTAGTTTTCGGTAATGATGATTTAATGGATGCACTCTTTTATTTTTAAACTTTTGGTATGACTATCATAATTGTTACTACTGATATTATTTACTTAAAACTTGAACTCACTCAGCTCAAACTGACTTTGTGTGCATGTTAGTGTGAGTTTCAGGTTAGAAAGAGGATGTCTTATCGCTTGACGTGCGCGAAGCTACTTGGACGGTGAAGGGCATACATGGATGGAAGAATGTAATTTGAACAATTTTATTTTAAATGGTTTTATGAATTATATTTAAAATTGGTTTTGGGCTAAATTCCCGGGTTTTAGGGAACTTACTTCACTATTTATGTTTTCCGCGGAATTTACACTCTGAGATGTTTATTTTAATGGAAGAAACCGTTTTCAAGTTTAATTATTTTCATAAGTGTTTTGTATGAATACCAACTGTGGGGTTCCCGGGGTTTAGGGCCTTACACCTAAAAAGCCCGTAATCGAACATTTCGGCATTACCTTTGCGGTTTTCGTTCGTTTTCGCTCACTTATGCAAGTTTTCGGGTTCTTGCGCTTCTATATAAGCTAGGTACAGTTCCTATATCACAAACCAAGCAGGTATCATCAACATAACAGCCTTGGAAGCTAGGGTTTCGATTAGAGCTTTAAACCGAACTTTTTTACTGTAAAAATATCGTTTAAACCCTCTAATCTATGTTTATGGCCAAAAAAGAGTATGATTCTGATTCCTAACCATATGTAGGATCAAAACATATTTTTGAACTATTTTTAGGGTTTTTACATGGTTAAACATGGTTTTTACTAATCAAACTCGAATCCTATGTTTATATACATGTTTAAAACAAACTTAAACTCACAAATCATGGATTTGCCTTTGATATTTTGGTTGGAAATGAAAGAGATTATGTTGGGCTATATTTGTGGTTTATGCTTGTAGGTTGGGCTTAGATATAGTATATTATGTAAGCCGAGAACTTTAGTGGTTCTCGGCGGGCTTTGGGCTGTTGTTGGGCTAGTATGTTAATTCCCTATATATAGATATCTTGTATAGGGTTTAAAGGATGTTCGTTCACGTGGTCATTAGCCGTCAAAGGGTTTTGTTAGACGATTATTGTATTGCTAGTGCTTAAGCACCCGACGTTAATATTAACGTGTGTTTTGAATCCACTCTTGTGTTTTACGTGTTTGAGCTTTGTTTGTGTTCTTGAATCATCTAGTGTTGGAATTCCGCGCCAACACCTAGATTGTTGATATCATAATTGTAGTGATCCAGATTCGGGACTTACAATTGGTATCAGAGCCTTAGACCTATTCAGGCTCGTAATTGTGATATCAAGGATTCAAGATCTTGATTTATTGGTGGTCTGCTTGTATTTCCGGTGAACAAGTAATCGGAGAAGAAGGAAATTCACTTTTGGGAAAAGATTGGTTTTGGTTTAGAAACAAACCAAAATCCCATCTTTCTCGGAAGTTTGTTACGCTACAGATTGATTTCTGGTGAGAATCAGGGTTCTCGGCTACAACTAGTTCTCGGCCACAACTGTTCTCGGCTTACAACTAGTTTTCGGCCATAATCAGTTATCGGCCACTACAAGTTTTTGGCTAGGGCAGTTCTCGGTTGACTTGAGTTTTTGGTCAATAATCATTGTTCTTAGTCAATAGAGGTGTTCTCTGTTGACTGAAGGTGTTTTCGGTCAACCTTAGTTCTCGGCTTAGTAAAACTGCCGGATCTATTTGGACCTGATTAGTTGATTTGGACCCGTTAGTTGGATTTGGACTATAATTTCTTCTGGACCAAAATAAGTTTCTAAAATATTCTAAAAATGGAACAGTTATCCAACAGCAATGTATCATCAAGTGCTCTACTTCATCAAGAATTAGATTCAATAATGGGGACAACAACTCGTGTACCTCACCTATTGTCTCATGAGGGGTTCAGCGAGTGGAAATTTCGTTTTGAAAAATATGTTAAAATGAAAGATGCCAAGATCTGGAGAAGCATCGTTAGAGGACCCCAAATCATCACGTATCAACGTGAAGATACAAATGAGGTTGTTGTGAAGCCAGTGGCACAGTATGATGATGATGACTTTGCCAAAGTTGAAGAGGATGAAAGAGCTCTATCAACTATAACCATGGCTCTTTCTCCTAAGATTGCCCTTGGTTTTAGAGAACTTCAATCTGCCAAGGAACTATGGGAGGCATTAATCGAGGTGTATGAGGGAAATAAAGATATGAAAAGGAGTCGCCAAGACCTGCTGCGACAAAAGTTCAACATGTTCAACCATGTTCTGGGGGAGTCGTTGGAAACTCAACTCCAAAGGTTCATATCTCTAGCGACTGAAATGAGATCCGCCAATATTTATCTAGCAACTTCAGAGATAAACAACAAACTGGTGAATTCATTGCCAAAAAGTTGGGACATGAATGTTGCTGTTATAAAGAAGACTAAAGATCTCAACAGAATGTCGATCTCTGAGATGATGGCTACTATCAAGGCATGTGATATGGACGACAAGCAACGTGAAATAAATCATGCTAATTCCTACAGTGCAGCTGGTTACAACGTTGCTTCCAACAACGCTCTCATTTCTCAAGAGAGTTTCTCTATGTTCAAGGCCACTCAGCAACCACCGACCCAAGGAAACTTTCAGATGTTTAAGTCCACTCAGGGCCATTCCTCTGCTATTCCACCTCAACCAGCCTCAGTTATCTTCACTAAGTCTGCTTAATCTTCATCAGCACAACCTTCATCTGCTGGCACTGCTCATGGTTTGAACTCAAGCCAGTTTCCCTCCATTCCGAAAGAGACTCAGGAGAACATAGCTCTAATGGCAGGGTTCATGAACTGCTATAATGCATTTCTAGCTGGAGACTTGGTTCAACCAGTTGTGGCTGCTGAACTCGATCAGATTCACCCTGATGATGTTGAGGAAATGGATATCACTTGGCAAATCGCCATGGCAGTGTTTCGTGCCAAGAAATTCACTAAGAGGACTGGTAGAAAAAATTGGAACATGTTAAATAATCAGAAAGTGGGTTTTAACAAGAACACTCTGAGGTGCTATAACTGTCACGAGCCGGGTCATTTTGCTCGTGAATGTACTAACCCAGCGAAGGAAGGAAACACAGAAAGGGCATTGGTTCCAATGGGTAATGCTAGGGGAGATGTTGGTGAGAGTTCGGGAAATGGTGAAAGGGGATTGATTGCTCAACGGTTCTCTTGGGAGGATCAGATGGCTGCTCTCAACATTGGAAGTCAGACTGCAAATTTTGCAAATGTTGAAGACATTGAAGAGGAAAACGCTACTGAGGAGCAAGTCAAGGAACTTCAATTCGCATTCATGGTGTTTACTCCCTCCAGCTCATCTGCGTAAGCTTTCAACCATGCTCTCTAGATTGTGTTGATAAAATCAACTATATAAACTTCATAATGATAACTTAATCAGAGACATGGGAAGAGTAAAATCAGAAAATTTTAAACTTAAGAAAAATGAAAAATCCTTCGTAGATAAAATAGAAGCATATAAAAAGGATCTCTCTAAGCTTAAGTCTAAATTCAGTATAAAGTGTTGTCACCACCTAGATGCTAAGCAGGTAATTGTTGAATTAAATGCTAAACTGGAAGCCTCAAAATTGGAAATTTTGAACTTAAAACGCTAAATTTGAAAGAGCTGAATTTGATTTTAAAAAATTCGAGGGTTCCAGTAAAATAGTAAACTCAATGATTGATAATCAATTATGGTGGAAGGAGAGGGAATGTGAGGGATTAGGGTACAGTCAGGTACCCCCACCTTACAATGACAACTATGCTCAACTTCCTGTCACCAAAGAGCAGGAAGAAACGGTACAGGACATGAAGTACGGTAAACATGATAAGAATGATGTATCTGATCATGTGAATGCATCCACCTCAGGAGTGAACGATACTAACGTGTCTACTTCATGTGCAGAGAAAGTAATTGTTGAGGATTGGACTGATGAGGATGATGAAGCTTGTGTTTCGTTTAATAAAGACTTTAATTCTGATGTTACTTTGAAACTACCTGTTTTAAATTCTGTTATTCCAACTGTTTGTGTGGGCTTTGTTTTAAAGAGCAACGATTTTTGTGTGGTTGATTCAGTTAAAACTTTAAATTCTGAAAATGTGGTTTCAAATAAAATTGAAAAATCAAAATAATTCAACAAGTATCTACCACCTAAATTTGTCAAAGAGGGATGCTCTAATGACTAACAAGGTGATAAGTTTCAAAATGTGAAACATGGGGGCATGTTTAAACAAGCTGGTCCACACAACCAGTCCAGACAAGGAGTTGCCCAAAATGATTTTTACATAAAGCAACAAACGTGTTTTAACTGTGGCACTCCCGGTCATATTGCCAGAAATTGTCCACATCGTCTATATGCCTCATAATTCATACAGGCAAAGAGTTAGGCATTATACGGCTAATCCCTCTGACGGTGATTGGAACCGAAAAAAATCTGGCAGGTTTAGTTCTCATCAGACCAAGCTTAACATGTCTCGAAAAAGGGGTGGAAACAATGTTTCCACTTCAAAAGTTCACTCGATTTCTAAACTTCGGCCTGTCGGGAGAACAAATTTGTTTGTTCCCTCTACACGCAAGCCAGAGACTAAACCATCCATTCATACAAACAACAGTAAATCTTTTAATGGTAAATATAAATGGATGCCTAAGTCTCCGGTTAGGAAGGTTTCTTCTTCCATGTTAGATAATCAAGAAGATATGTCATGGCAGCCCGTAACTAGTGTAGATGAATCAGGTGTACCCAGTGTCACTATGGACTGGGTGCCAAAATCTAACTAATCCCGCACTATGTGCAGGAGCAGCTGTGGTGGAATATCATCAGACCGTGGTATGTTGATAGTGGTTGTTCCAGGCACATGACAGGAGACATTTCCAAGCTACACGACATTCAAACTTTTAATGGTGGGTATGTGTCTTTTGCGGTTGGAGAAAAGGGAAAGATCACACAGAAAGGTACTGTAAGTAACGGTGTCTTGAAATTTGAAAACGTAAATTCCGTTTCTGAATTGAAGCACAGTTTGCTAAGCGTGTCACAAATCTGTGACAAAGGGTTTTCAACTCATTTTACTAAAAAGGAGTGTTTGATTCTTAAATCGGGTATCATTATCCCAGAAGACTGGATTCTTGTTCGATCACAACGAAAAGATAATGCTTATGTGATCGATATGAACAAAAATGTTCCTGATGTACACAATGCAATGCAAGAAAAACACCCAAGAGAAGCGTGAGTAATCATCAGTGATAACCAAACAATAAGAACTGTGAGAGAGACTTAAAACATGAACCAGACCAAAAAGATCCATATGTAATAATTGAAGAACTGAGGAGATGGTGTTGAACAGTTTTGGCTTGTGAGATTTATGATGGTGCTAAAAAGTGTCTGAACACAATGCAATGCTCTGGCATCGTCGTCTTGGTCATGCAAATGTGAAAATCTAAACCAACTTGCTAAAAATGATTTGGTACGTGGTTTACCAGTTAAGGATTTTGTTACCATTGAAAAGTGTGTGGCTTGTGCGCTGGGCAAACACCATCATAAATCTCACAAGCCAAAACTGATCAACACCATCTCCTCAGTTCTTCAATTATTACATATGGATCTTTTTGGTCTGGTTCATGTTTTAAGTCTCTCTCACAGTTCTTATTGTTTGGTTATCACTGATGATTACTCACGCTTCTCTTGGGTGTTTTTCTTGTCTAATAAGAGTGAAACTGCAGAGCTGATCAAAAGATTCGTAGTGCTTATGGAAAATCAGTTGAATTTGAAGCTGAAAGGAATTCGTTGTGACAATGGTACGGAATTCAAGAATGCATCCTTAAATCATTTTTGTTCTGAGAGGGGAGTGCTAAGTCAGTACAGTTCAGCTAGGACTCCTCAACAGAATGGTGTGGTTGAAATGAGAAATAGGACTCTTATCGAGGCGGCAAGGACCATGCTGTGTGATTCTAAGCTGCCATTATTTTTCTGGGCATAAGCCATTAATACGGCCTGTTATGTTCAGAATCGGGTGATAATCAACAAATCACAAATGAAGACTCCTTATGAGATTGTCTTGGATATAAGCCTACCGTCGCGCATTTTAAGGCTTTTGGTTGCCCATGTACTCTTTTGAACCTCGAGTCTACTCCGAAATTTGGGGCCAAAGCTGATGATTGCTACTTTGTTGGTTATGCGGGCCATACTGCCTACAGGGTCTACAACAAGTCTACCAAACAGATTCTAGAATCGAATGATGTTCGTTGGTTGGAAGAAAACGAGACTGATGCTCGTGTTAGTCCGAACTGGTTATTCGATTATAATGAACTCTTCAAACCGTTCAATGTGTTTCCGGTCATCAACACAGATCCTTCAGGCAGCACTACAGTGGATGCTGAGAAAGATGACTCACATGCAATATCCCACATCTCTCCACTTCTGGATGACGACATCTCAGAACCAGTTATTGACAACAAACCCGCATCCGTCTCTCAGCCGATAGCAGTTTCGGAAAATGAATGTTCGCCAAGTCCGCCTAAAGATACCGCGATAGTTGAGGGGGGGAGTCCTATTCGTCAGATTTTCGGGAGCACACTATTTCCCGATGTCATTCCAAATGAATATGTCGCCAGCACTTCGTACTCACATAGTACAGTGACCTCCGGATGGAAGAACCCCCTTGCTGACATTGAAGTGACTTTGTCAAACTTGAATTCTACCAGTGATGTTTCCGATCAATTACTTCCTTCAAGAATTCAGAAAGATCATCCAATTGAGAACGTCATAGGTCCTCTTGAACTGGGCGTGTCCACCAGAAGTCAGACTGGAAATATAAACAGTTGTTTGTTTTCTTGTTTCATATCTCAGATAGAGCCAAAGATAGTAGACATGGCCCTCCAGGAACCCAGTTGGGTAGACGCTATGCATGAAGAGTTAAATCAGTTTGATAAGTTGAAAGTTTGGAAATTGGTTGAGTTACCGGAGGGAAAGAAAGCACTTGATACGAGATGGGTGTTCCGGAACAAGCAAGATGCCACCGGGGTTATTGTTCGAAATAAGGCTCGATTAGTAGTTCGTGGTTTTCGTCAAGTTGAAGGGTTGGATTACACTGAGGTTTATGCTCCGGTGGCTAAACTTGAAGCCATCAGAATTTTTCTGGCCTTCGCTTCATTTATGGGGTTCATTATGTATCAAATGGACGTTAAGACTGCTTTTCTGTATGGAGAGGTCAAGGAAGAGATATATGTGGAACAGACACCGGGTTTTATTGATTCAAAGAAGCCAAATCATGTTTACAAATTAGACAAGGCATTGTATGGGCTTCATCTGGCTCATCGAGCATGGTATGCTACATTGACAGCACATCTTCTAGATCATGGCTATAAGCGAGGAACCATTGATCAAACTCTGTTCCGCAAAACTGTTGGAAAAGATTTGATCTTAGTCTAGATCTATGTAGACGACATCATCTTCGGATCCACCAGTGCTGAGTTGTGCGCGGAGTTTGAAGAAGTAATGAAGAAACGTTTTGAGATGAGTTCGCTGGGTGAAATGACAACATTTCTGGGGTTACAGGTTCGCCAAACCTCGGAAGGAATTTTACTGCATCAAGGGGAGTATGTTGAAGATATGCTTGCAAAGTTTGAGTTTCAAGACTCCAAGAGTGCTAACACTCCCATGGCGGAAAGGCCTTTTCTATCATCTGATCCAGAAGGGAGTCCCGTAGATCAAACATACTATCGATCAATGATCGGGTCTCTAATGTACCTCACCGCTAGCCGACCTGATATCATGTTTGCAGTTTGTCAATGTGCTCGTTTTCAGGCTAATCCTAAACTCTCTCATTTAATTGCTGTCAAACGTATTTTTAGATATCTGAAGGGACAACCGAAGTTAGGTCTTTGGTATCCCAAACATTCAGAATTTGATCTTTATGCTTTTGCTGATAGTAATTATGGTGGAGATGACATTGACAGGAAATCTACATCTGCCGGATGCCAGTTCGTAGGAGATCATCTCATTTTATGGTAGTGTAAGAAACAACAGATAGTGTCCACCTCGACTGCTGAAGCGGAGTATGTTGCTGCATCAGCCTACTGCTCTCAGGTTATCTGGATGCAAAATCAACTGCTGGATTACGGTTTGGAATTTCTTGATACTCCCATTTTTTGTGATAATGATGCTGCCATTGCAATTGTTAAGAATCCCGTTCAGCATTCTAAAACCAAGCACATTGACATTAAAATTCATTTTATCCGTGACTGTTACGACCGGAAGCTAATTCATGTTGAACAGGTCCACACTGATAATAATGTGGCGGACCTATTTACGAAGCCGGTTGGAACAGCCAGATTCAATGTGCTTGTAGGGTTTCTCAAGATGCTGCGTTTTGAAGACTGAGTATTTTTGAGGTTTAAATTGTGTACATAAACTTTTTTGTGTCATAATTTCTGTACAAATTTAGGGGGAGAAAAAGAAAAATACAAAAAGAGTGTGTGTGTGTGTGCGCGTTTATTAAAATATATATATATATATAATAAAAATAAAAATAAAAAAATTCAAAATTATTGTTCTCTTGCTTAAAATCACGCCGGTTACTCAAGTTCAACGGACATATTTCATATGTTTGGTCCTGTCATCAATTCTTGATTCACGGGATAGCCATTAACCTTAGGATTGAAAGTGACCGGGGCAACTGAACATACATAACTATCGGTTTAAGTTCCTTCACTGAAAATCATGTCGGCCACTTAAAGTTTGATGGACACATTTTCTTTTGTGTTTGTCCTATTGTCTACATGTAGACACATAGGATAGCCATACACCTGAAAACTGAAGGCAGCTGGGGTGATTGGATTTAAATCGTCTTTGGAATATCATATGGGAAATGATATTATTATTCAGCTGAAAGCTTTTCAAATAGCTTAAAGTTTTTCAAATGAAAATTGATCCAACCTTTGAGAAATGATAGATAAATTGATTTTGAGTGCATAACGTGTGAAGTTATTAGGCTAAAAAGGCTTCTGATTAGTTATTGATGTGTGTGGAAGCTTTTCATGATACGTAAAAGTTGAAGTGATACAAACTAAATCTGCTAAACTTAGTGTGGAGAGTCATTTTGAAAATTTATGCATGTCCCTAGACACATCTCTCCGAATGATAGGCAGAAAAGCAATTACCCAGTCATACACGAGCCTGTTAGTATCTTGATCACCAAAAGGGTTATATCTCATAAAAAAATTATTAAATTATTATTATTATTTAGTTTATCATTAAATTGTTTTCTAAAAGCTTAAAGGGGTATCAGGGAACTAAAGGGGTGGGGCATCCAAATAAGTCCTAAACACCCTGAATGTAAGGCTTGTAAGTCCGGATGGCATGTAAGTCCAACGTTCAACCTTAAAGCTTAATAATCATTTTGTATAGAGAAAAATATTTTTATCAAGTACTAGGGGGTTGGAGTCAAATTGGGGTGATCTGTGGAAAGCCAAATACGCCTTGAGAATAGATAAGGGGAATCTGAGGTCCATAAGTGATGTCCATGTAAGTTTTATGTCTAAATTGAACCTAACCATATCACTTTCGCAATGAAATTCATGAAAATTACCTACTATCAACCTTTTCATTATGTCACAATAATGCTGAAAATGAATCATTGTGAAAGTACCTTAATCAATATGATCTCATGTTTGGATTTTTTTCAAGGTGGTATTTTTTAATTAGCTGAAATTTGATCCCAATATACTTTGATTTTCTAAAGACTGGATAGCTAAATTTTGTTTTAGTTTAATTTTATTTTTATTTTTCTATTCTTATCTACTTTCATTTATTTTATTTTTGCCTCATGTTTACTCATGTCTAAACAAAGCTTTTGAGAGATCGTTTTTCACAAAAGTCGGGATATTTTTCAAAAAGTGCGTTGAGATAATTTTAACGAGTAAATCGTTCTCGGTTTGAGTTCTCGATTAAACATGATTTATGAGTTCTCGGTTGCTTGTGATAACGATGTTCTCGGTTGCTTCTTGTTCTCGGCCAGATTTGAGAGTTCTCTGCTACATGTTTTCAGCAAATCTCTGTTCTCGGTCTGCTAGGTAGTCTATAAAGGCACTCATTAATCTTGGAAAAATCAACTTCTCATGTCTTCCAAAATCTTTTCTCACTCTAACCATCAAATCTTTCACCTATCTCGTTGTCTTACTTCTTTTCTTGTCTCCTTGAGATTCTCAAGAAAATTTCCTTAAATAGGTAACGAACTATAGCATGGTTGAGAGATTTTTTTCATTCAGACGGTCTGTATAATCTATGTTGAAGTTACTGATAGTTGGTTTTAGTCATTTGTTGTAGTTACAGGTCTGATTATTAATGATGATTGGTGGCATGCTGAAGATGATGAACTGTGCTCTGAGGTTTTCGGCATGGTCTGACCAGATTCTTATGGTCAATCAGAGAGATCTTTGTTTTGAAGAGTTGTTAAAGCATTCTCAGTCAAATCTTGATAAAGGATTCGTTGGTCCTACCAAAGATACATCGTGCTTGACTTTTCTGAGTCAATCAAGTCTAATATTATTTGTTGTCCATGATGAAGAACATAATGTTTATCTATTTCATATGGAAAGCAGCATGACCTGTGCTGGACTTTCAGCCAGGCTTTTAATTTAAGGCGCTAAATATGACACTAAACCTCTAAGTGTCCATCTTGAAGCCACAATATATACACCGAATGGCCTAAATAAAAGTATTTTATGTACGATGATTATCTAACGTCAAAGCAGTTTTGATCAAGCACTAAACCAAGGGGGAGAATGTTGGGCTATATTTGTGGTTTATGCTTGTAGGTTGGGCTTAGATAGAGTATATTATGTAAGCCGAGAACTTTAGTGGTTCTCGGCAGGCTTTGGGCTGTTGTTGGGCTAGTATATTAGTTCCCTATATATAGATATCTTGTATAGGGTTTAAAGGATGTTCATTCACGTGGTCATTAGCCGTCAAAGGGTTTTCTTAGACAAGTATTGTATTGCTAGTGCTTAAGCACCCGACGTTAATATTAACGTGTGTTTTGAAGCCACTCTTGTGTTTTACGTGTTTGAGCTTTGTTTGTGTTCTTGAATCATCTAGTGTTGGAATTCCGTGCCAACACCTAGATTGTTGATATCATAATTGTAGTGATCCAGATTCGGGACTTACAGATTTAGTTGGTCAGCTGTGGATGTTTGAAAAAATAGTAGTAGAGTTGGTGTAGAAACTTAAAAAGGAAGGAAACAAAAGGAGGTGATTTCCCCCCACTTGCTGCCGTAATCTTGGGGGTCCCTTTGGCCCGTTTCTTGGTAATTTAACTTGTTTTCCCTGCATCATGCGAAATCCCGAGTCCAAATTTATTTCGGGTTTGTTTTTTAGCAAGAAAAATATATCGGGTACAACAAATAGCGCGAAAACGAATCTTTTTCGGCCATTTTTGTGTAAATTTATAAAAATATACCATTTGTTTGTAAAAATCGAAAATATTTTCACAGATCGCTTAAAGCATCCCCAACAAGTGTTTGGTAATTCTTTTTTGACTTAACGGATGATACAATGCGTGTTTCGTAACTATCTTTCGCGTTAAAATCCATAGCGGGTAGTTAAACGAGAATGTTTTCGTTTATCTAGTTTGCTATCATATAAGGCCTTAATATCAATATGTTGGCTTATAATAGACATATCACTTAGATGGCCCCCCTGGGATATCCAGGTCATAACCAGACCCGTTCGGTTATTCGTTTGTTTGTTACACAATAAGCGGTTAAACGCTTATTCAATTTGTAAGTACTAAGGTGTGTCCGGTTTTGTCACGAATGTCACACTGTCAAATGCTTTCCAATATTTTAGCATCCAATACTTTAGTGACAAATACGTTAACTGCAGATCATCAGCCGTAATACTTTAACTCCTCCTTGGCTGATGATTCTCGGTTTGTGTAAACAGACAAAATCTTACTTGTTGTAAGCAAAAAAATAACTTGTAGCTACTTGTATCACATCTCCCCTCAAATAAGCATGTCCAGGTGATTATTCCGATCATCCAACTGGCATATGATATTTTTTCAATCAAATGAATCAATTAGCAGCAAGTCATCGGCTATCTATTAGCACTTGTAAAGCAAAAATATCTTTACATTTGACCTCGTCACACATCTTCATAAACAACCCGATCACTCAACATCTTTCACTTCGGTCTTCACTCTCTTGATAACGTCTATCCCAAATTATCATTCTTTGAAGCTCTTCGACATCACATTCGTTCGGATGCGCTAATGTTTTGGGCATATGATTTAGAGTTCCAACCTTCATTAATCAATCCCGAATGATGAGATTCTTCAATCCAATAACAAGACCTGTATATTCCTTAAAAAGATCACCCCATTCAAGAATTGTCCCCTTAAATAGAAGTAATCTGCCGAATACTCGTACCCAACATAGTGAGGATCGAAGTCCCTCATAAAGAAGTAAACGGAAAGACACACGTATCCCACATAGTCAGGTTTCAATCTCGAACAAAGCAATTATCAATCGAAGAACAATTACAGTCTTGAACTCAGTTAAACATAGCTTTGCAATCGTATATTACCACCCGAATTGCAGTAATTTTCAAGAAATCCTTGCAAACGTAGGAGGATACCAGTCGAATAAACTCTTTGAAATTGTTATCTCCCCCTTTTCTTGAAAAATTCGGCAAAGTCTTGAACAATTCTTCTAAAATCTTCAATAAACGCCTCTTTAACTTAATAGGGTACTCCCCCTTGGCCCATCGATATGTGTGAAAAGTCGGCTGAAAAATATATCATCAAACTTTTCAAGAAGAGTGCCCCGCATATTTGAAATATCCCCAAAAAATTTCATTTAATAAAATTTTCCGAAAATACTCTTTTTTTTAACTCCTAATACGTTACTTGACCTTTATTCGGGAGTAGCACATTCGTCCAAACTCCATCCACATTCGTTACCCTTGAACGAATGGGTCTCATTCGTTAATCCCAATAACGAATGACTATATACATTAATTCCTTCATTCGTCTGAACAGTAGACGAATGAGATGTAATACATTAAATTCAACGAATGGCACAAATAGCGAATGAGTCCAACTCCGTAACGAATGAGCATATAATGAATGAAGCTCAGAGTCGTTAAACCCTTTAATGAATGAGCTCATTCGTTAAAGCTCCGTTAAGGAATGACTTTAAAATAACGAATGAGCTGTTAGGTGGTTACTGTAGCCGGAAAAATCTATTACTCGCCGGAAAAACGGTTACAACGCCGAATTCTGGAAAATCAAGCTCTATCCATGGCGGATTTCATCAAAATATCATCAAATCAAGCAATTAAACCACCAAACTGTACGCAAACGTTAGGATTTACATGTTGAACACTATTCAAGCTTCAATTTCATTGATTATCCATGAAAATCATTTGTAATCAGATAAAATTATGAGATAAAATCTGATGAACACGAAGAACACGTATCACGAGCAACATCCTGCTCTGATACCACTAGTAAATACGTTTATACGAACGTTGAGCCATGATCTAAGTTGCAATGCCGATAAGCTAAGATCGTTTTCAATACATTAAGAACCAATACATCAAGATGGATGAAGATACACTATAGTCTGAAGAAAATCCGGCAGCATAACAATATTTAGACATAAATATAGCACGGATCTCTATGCTAGTTACTATGGAAGTCCTATTTATAGGCATGTCTCATTCGTTAAAACTGTAGTAATGAATAAGGCCTCTCATTCGTTAACTGTACTAACGAATGAGGTTTTCTTGTAGCCCATTCGCTAAACACCCTTAGCGAATGAATATACTTTAACGAATGAGCCTTCATTTGTTACACGGTAGTAACGAATGGGCCCTTACATTAACGAATAGCCCTAACCTTTAACAAATGATCCTCATTCGCTAAACATGCTTAGAGAGTGAGCCATTTTACATTAAGTATAAAGACTAAACTACCCCTATCCTATTCGAACAGCTGAAGACACCAAATCTGTGCACTAACTTTGGGAAATGGTAGGCCAATAGAAGCCGGTGTCAAATACTTTCTTTGTTGTCCCTGTGGCTCCATGATGACCTCCTGTTGGACCTTCATGACAATGTTTTAAAATCTTGCATGCTTCTTCTCCATGCACGCATCTTCGGATGATATGATCAGCTCCCAAACGGAATAAGTCAGGATCTTCCCAAGAGTAATACTTGACATCAGAGAAGAATTTATTTCTCTACTGAAAGGTCATTCCTTTGAGAATGATCCTACTGGCTTTGTAATTTGTGATGTCAACGAACCAAGGATGATCTCCTTTACGATTCTGGATGTTCATAAAAAATTCATGGGGGAAGTTTTCATTTATATTGGACATTCCAGATGAGAATGATGATCGGTTGCAAAGTTTTCAGCACCTTTCTTACCCTTGATTAAATGTCGAATTCTTGTAAAGGTAAAATCCATCGTATCAGACGTGTTTTAGCATCTTGTTTGTTGAACAAGTACCTAATCGCCGCATGATTTGTGTAGAAGAGGGTTTTGAAAGCACCAGATAACAACAAAATTTGTCGAAAGCGAATACTATAGCCAAAAGCTTCTTTTCGGTAGTTGTGTAATTCTCCAGAGTATCATTGAGAGTTTTGTTAGCGTATTAGATCAGATGAAAGTGCTTATCTATCCTTTTTCCTAAGACTACTCTAATTGTGAAGTCACTCGCATCACACATGATTTTAAATGGTAGTGTCCGGTCTGAAGCTACAATAATCTGAGCATCTAAAAGCTTGTCCTTCAGAATTTGGAACGCATTAAACATTGTTCGGAGAAGATGAATGTTGCATCCTTTTCAAGAAATCATCTCATTGGCCGGGCTATTTCTAAAAGTCTTTTACGAAGCGCGGATAAAAGCCCGCATGTCCGAGGAAATTTGAACGGATTTAACAGATTTGGGTGGTGGAAGTTTTGAAATGGTTTTAACTTTAGCTTTATCCACCTCTAGTTCTGCTTGAGAATTCTTGTGTCTGAGAACAATGCTTTCTTTAACAATAAAGTGACATTTTTCCCAGTTTAGCACAATGTTGGTTTCCACACACCATGCTAACATCCGTTTTAGATTTTCAAGACACATGTTGAATAAATCACCAAAGACGAAGAAGTCATCTATGAAGACTTCAATTGAAACCTTAATCATGTCATGAAAGATAGCTACCATACATCATTGAAAAATTTGATGGAGTATTACAGAACCCAAAGGGCATTCGTCGGTAAGAAAATGTGCCATAGGGGCATGTGAATGTTTTTTTCTTCTGAGCTTCATGGGATATTGGAATTTCAAAATAGCCAGAGAATCCGTCAAGAAAGCAGTATTACATCTTTCCTAATAGACGTTCGAGCATTAGATCAATGAACGTGAGGGGAAAGTGATCTTTCCTACTGGCATCATTGAGTTTGCTATAATCTATGAAAACTCACCATCCCTTGACGGTTCTCATAGGAATCAGCATATTCTTGTTGTTGGTTACCACCATCATTCCTTCTTTCTTCGGGACTACTTGAATAGGACTTACTCATGGAGAATCGGATATGGGGTAAATCAATCCAGCATCAAGCAGTTTGAGAACTTCCTTCTTCACCACGTCTTGCATGTTCAAGTTTAGTCTTTTTTGGTGTTGCACTACAGGTTTGAAGTCTATTCCATTAGCATCTTGTGAGTGCAAAATGACATGCTGATGCCTTTAACATCCAAGATTTTCGAAGAGATGGCCTTCTTATGATACTTAAGCGCTTCGAGTAGTTTTTCTTTCTCATTGCTAGAAAGATCAGAAAAAATGAAGATAAGTAAATGAGAATTGCAAATTCAAGGAAAGCGTACTCGAGGTGTTTGGGTAATTCTTTATGTTATAGAGTAGGAGGATCTTCGACAAAAGGTTTAGCGTTAGGATCTAGTTCTCTGTAAAATGGTTTGAATATCTCCTATGAGTTGCTTTCGTCTTCTTCCTCCTTTGGACCAACAACTTGATTCTCTGAGATGACGGTGTATGCCTTCTCCTCGATCAGTTGTGTGTCACATGCTTCTTTTTCAGTTGTTTCACCTAGATGGCAGCTCACTATTGATTCACACATTTCCAGAAAGTATGCTGAAACAAAGTGTACTGCGGATGTTTTATAGATTTTCCTTTGTCAAAAGTTACCTCCTTATCGTCTACCCTAAGAGTGAGTTTGATGGTGCAGATATCTATGAGTGCTCTAGTGTTATCTAAGAATGGTCTTTCTAGGATAAGGGGTACAAAATTGTCTTCATCCATGTCTAGAATTACGAAGTCGGAAAGACAAATTTATCAATTTTAACTAACGTATTCTCAACTATGCCTCTATGGTATTTCAATAACCTGTCGGGTAGCTGAATGCTCATGAGTGTTGAGGTAGGTTCTCCAAGTCCTAGCTTGGAGAAGACCACATAGGGCATTAAGTTGATGCTAGCCCCTATATTGGCTAAAGAATTGCTGACAAACAAGTTTCCTATCAAGCAAGAGATAGTGAAACTTTCAGGGTTAGTCTTTTTCTTTGGAAGCTTGTTCTGGAGAATGGTGGAGCGATATTCACTAAGTATTGCGTTTGATAGTTCTTATAGCTTCCTTTTGTTAAACAGAACTTCCTTTAAGACTTTGCATATTTTGGCATTTGGGAAACGGTTTCTTTGAATGGAAGGTTAATATGCAATTGCTTAAAGAGTTCTAGGAATTTTCCATATTGTACCTCCATCTTTTCCTTCTTTAGTCAGGCTGGATATGGAATTGGTGGAACATACAGTTTCACAGGTTCTTTGATAGGTTTAGGAGTAGTTATGTTCGGTTGATTGTTGGGTGTGTCAAGAACCTCAGTCTCACCTTCATATTGGATAGGTATGACTTGTGAGTTGTTTGTGGCAATTCTGCCACTTCTTAGGGTTATATAAATTGGCTTGAGCATTTGGTTAGTAACCGTGCTACTAGGGAGTCCTCTAGGATGTCTCTTGGAAAGTAGCTGGGCTAACTGACCTACATGATTTTTGATGTTTTTCAAGGAAGCTTTTTGGTTCCTTAGCTCCAATTCGTTCTTCAGGATTCGTTCTTTGGTCAATTTGTTCGAAGCTTCAGTTCTTGCTATAAGTTGCGTCAGAAGAGTCTCCGCTGTAGATCCACCATTTAGTTGTTGGCTGGAACTTGCACCCTAGTTCTGTATAGAGGTTTAGATTGAAAGGTCGTTTATTAAAGCCATTTAGATCTTGATTATTGACTCCACCCCTCCAGTTGAAGTTAGGATGGTTTCTCCAACCAAGGTTGTAAGTGTTGCCATACATGTTATTCTGTCGGCTAACAAAATCACATTCTTCGATGGTAATACTTTGGCAGTAATGACCATGTGAGCTTCCCAAACCTGTCATACTTCACCTTTGCTTTGACCAGCTCGGATTGAAGTTTGTTCAAATTTCTTCGAGAATGCCTCGAATTGTGAAGATATAAAGGAAGTATTTCTGACATGGTGCATACCTTTATGTGATAGGGTTGATCAAGGTGGCTATAGGCAAAACTTTTTCTGGCAGCTTTCTCCGGGATCTCGAATGCCTTATTCAAAGATTTGGTTCCGAGATCTCCACCAGTGATTTGATCGATTACTTGTTTGTTTTGGCTAGTTTGATCGTCAGAAAGAGTTTGGACTTGAAGCCACTTGTTAATCCATGGTGCGTACATCATAAAAGAAGGCTCTTGTATCTATCCTATGCTGCAAATATTGACACGTCCTCATCGGTCCGGAATCTAGTGATGCTAGCGTGATACTTGGCAGTTTTGTCTGATGGAAATTATTTTAGAAGGAATTTCTCTACCATCTAATCCCAAGTGGTAATGGTGTCAGATGGTAAGGACTCAAGCCATTACAATGCGTATCCTCGAAGAGAAAATGGGAATAGTTTAAGTCTATCTTGATCTTTGGAGCAGTTTTGGATTCTAAAAGTTCTACAACTTTGAAGAAAATATGAGACAAGGGATCTTTATCAAGAAGTCCTTGAAATTGGACAGAGTTTTCAATCATATGAATGGTTCTAGATTTGATATCGAAGTTTGCAAGAAAATCGGGTGGTGCAACGCTATTGCCATAGCCATCGAGTGTCGACTTCCCATATTGCCTCATCTTTAGCCCGTTTTCTAGTTCCGCCATCATGGGTTCCTCTTGGTTTTCCTAGGTTGTTGAATCTCCTTTCGGTTCATCCTTAACTCCTTTGGTTTCTTTACGTGCGCGAGTGCAAAATCTACGATGAAAGTGGCCTTCGAGTTCAGAAAGTGGTGAAACGAGTTCGGATGTAGATGTAGTGGACATACACTACCTAGGAAAGTAAAAAGGTCTAATGGCACAACTAAAATTAAGCTAAAGTAAGCAACTAGTAAAACTAAAAAGATAAAAATAAAATAAAAATCTTTTTGTTCTTTTTGATAAGTTTTTTAAATATATACAATATAAACAACATTTTTGTAGACGCTTTGATTTTTTGTAAAAATTTAGCGTGTGTCCCAGTAACGGCACCAAAAACTGTTTCAGAAGAAAAAGAGTTTTGTTTCAAAAGAGTTTTGTTTCACACAAAGTTGAGTTCTAAATTTATAAAATGATTTTTATCTTAACTAGATTACACACAATAAGCAAGTGTACCTATCGTATATGTAGTATAGTATGGGTAAGAACAAACAATCGATCCACTGACACACTTGTTTGATTTTAACTACTAAATCATTGTATTTATTTTAATCGGAAGCAAGCATCATAATGGTTTTGATTTAACAAGTAAATTTCAATGGAATTTAAAAGCATAAATTAAAAATAATATTTTTGGATTTTTATATTTTTATAGAGATGACTAAGGATAAAAGGGTACCATCTTGGTTAAAACTCCTCTTAACTTGGTTTAATAACTAATTAGTAAACATGTGATATAAACTTGCTTTTGTAATTAAATGTGGAAATAACACCTTATTCCTAAGTCATGTTATTCCATGGTAGTTAAAGAGAGAGATATGCATAACTTCATAACCTTCACAAAAAACATCATTTCATGTAAGCAAGTTGGTTTATGTTAAGTATTCATAAGGTAACTTATTTTAAAGATAAGACTATCCCTTAAAATATTAAGTGAATTGTCCTTGATATTTTAGTTAAAATAACCTTTGTATTGTACTTAAAATATAAATTAATATTAGTTAAGTTATAAAGAATTAACATTGAATTACTAAGTATTAACACGCCCAACTCTTGGATAATTATAGAACTTTGTAATAACCACCCAAGAGTTCTTAAAAATAGATTATCTTATACACTCACTTGACAAGTGACCAACCAATTTTATTGGAATAACCTTAACAATCCGTTTTCACATAATTGTCAATGTTGCCATTTTAAAAGATAATTAATTATTACCAATAATTCGTTTAGTCCACGTTTATATTAGGATTTATGTTTTCAACCAAGGCCTCACAAGAATGGCATTTCCCCGACTTATCATCAAGATCGGCACTTGGTGCCTCTTTTAAAGGTGATATAACATTTCTCATCATGTGATAATTACAACATAATCTATACATTTTACAAACCAAACATGTTTAACCAATATTATTATACCTGAGTTAAGAATTATTATAAACCAAGATGGTACCAGGAAAGTTTAGCTAATAATATGCATGGTTTATACATCAAAGTAATAGATACAAACATGATCAAATTTAAACAAACTAACCAAATAGATACAAACATGATCAAATTTAAACAAACTAACCAATTTGGATGACTAATATTTGATGCTGATGACTTCTTCAAAGAGCTTAATCTCTTTGATCTTAAAAATATGGATGGATGGTCTTGGTGGAGGGAGGTGGTTGAAGTGAATTAGTGGAGTTTTTATGGTGATCAAGCCACCCAAGTGGTATGGGTTCAATGAAGAATGTCAAGGTATTTATTGGCTTATTAGGATGTTTCAACACGGCCCGTATTGATGTCAATACGGCCCATGTTGAGGGTTTTGTCGGATAGTGTTAATTGCCTCGTGTCAGAAAGTACGTCAGGAGAGGGAACACGACCCGTGTTGGGCATAGGCACGGCCTGTGGTGGGCTTCAGAAGCTTCCATTTTGTCTTTTCTCTTGTACTATCACTATGGGGCATGCTAAGATCAATATGACCCATGTTTTCATTAGTTTTTATCTTTTCTTTTGTATTTTCCATGGGGTGTGGTGGTGTCAACATGGGTCATGTTAGGACTTCTGAATTTGTCTTTTCCTCATATGCTTGCAACATGGGTCGTGTCTTGCTTCAACATGGGATGTGTTGAGCTGGCTTCAACAACTTTTCTCCGTTTTTCTTTGCGCATCAACTCGTTTTATTCTAATAGAAATTATAAAGATTAATGGGTATTTATTCTAATATTATTGTTATGCCTGTTTGGAGATATTTTTGTTGAAAAGATGTATAAATTTATATACATCAATGCACATTTTAGTTCATCATGAATTTTGAAATAGTAAATTGGTTCACACACTATCAATATGAAATTGAAGCACTTATTTCCAGAAAACTGAATTCGTAGCTTAGATCCATTAAATTGTGAAATCAAGTTAAATGGATGTCAAACTTAATATTCATATTCATGATTAAATAATATAACTAACATAGGCTCTAATACCATATATTGGTTATATCACAAGAACATAGACTGAACTGATAATCACAAAAGTGTAAACTCAATCATGATCATAATGTAAGTACATAATTAACCATACTTACTTGTAGGGATGGTTATCTTTGATGAGGATGAAGGCCTGATCCTAATCCTTTTTCTTACTTCCCTAAAGATGTTTTAGATTGATGGAGATTAAGTGTATGAGATAGTTCAAAGTGGTGTATTATGGCATCTTTTCATACACATATAAAAGGCATTAAAGGGCAAGAGTTTCTAAGTCTTTTCATATTACGCACTTATATCCATCACATAATTGCTAAGTTAACTTGGGACTATTTATGTCATTAGGTTAAATGTTGAAATGATCTACAAGACCACATGAATTGTGAGATATATGCCAGCATTCTTCCACTTGGCTGATGGATCATTTGTGATGAGTATTCATTATTTTGGCCAAGTTAAAGCACTCATCAACTCTTATACTAAAACTGGAGTAGATAGTTACAGTCATTCAAATTTCAATTAACTTAGAGACCCTCAATAGTCATACTAAAGTCTCAATATAAGCAGTTAGTAATAAGACCTTAATGACTTGTTGAACGTAGCAAAGAACTATTGTCCAAAAACTAAACATCAGTTGTTCTACATTATGGTTTTGTCAAACTATTGCTCCCAAAAGATCTGACCATGTAAAACTGCTAATATAAAGAACTGAAGAAAAGATAACTACTTAGCAAAGTATTAAAGATCCAAAATACTGAAGAAAAACAACTGATGGTTCAAACATCAGTTGTTTCAACAAGATCAGTAGTTTTCATAGGATTCTTTAAGAACAGTTGTTTAGATTTGTTCATCAGTAGTTTGTAACAAAATTGGTTAGATATAGCTTTCACCTTCACCTTTAGCTCATCCATAGTTTAACACTTGTATAAAATGAAGAAGAGAGTTTCTTCTTTATTAACACTTTACACATCACACTTTCACTTGATCAGAGTACTATTGTACTGAAATCAGTGAATGATGAGCTAAGGTCAAGGGGGGGCAATAGATTGTAAGCTTTCTGTTATAATTAATACAAAATTTTTCTTCCATATGAAACCTTTAATGGCTTGTAATTTCCGCTGCTAATTTACCTTGATAATACAATTGACTCATAATTAAATATGAAATTAATTAATGTGAGACTAATCCATTCAAAGGGTCATATTAGTTGTTTATTGTTCTATTGGTGTGTTTATTATGTTCATTGTTACGAGCTTAGTCAAAATGATCCCAACAATTGGTATCAGAGCTTTGGATCTCTGATATTGATCTAAAAAACAATTAAGAAGCAATTCTAAGCTCAATTTAATAACTTAAAAATTATCCTTAAGAGTTATATTTCTTCTCTCAGCAACACTGTTATGCTGAGCAGTACCCCGCATGATGAATTGGTTCACGATCCCATGTTCTTTATATAGGTCAAAAAAGAACAAGGAGCTTAACCAATATCAGTATGTCGGCCATAATATTGGCCTCCTCTATCTGATCTGACTACCTTTACCTTAAGGTTAAGTTGATTTTCAACTTCAACCTTAAAGATCTTAAGCGTGCCAGGTGCTTCAGATTTCTCTCAGATTAAATGCAAGTACATTTAATGAGAGTAATCATATAAGAAAGTTATGAAAGATGTATTGCTAGTTATGCCATGAGAGAAAACACCACAAATATCAGTGTGTATGAAATCTAAAAGTCCTGAACTCCTTGTGGCACCTTTCTTATTCTTTTTCACCTTTTTACCTTTAATACATTTAGCACATTTTTCAAAATCAGAGAAATTAAGATTGGGTAATACTTTATCCTTTACGAGTCTTAACATTTGATCTCTTGAAATGTGGCCTAAACGCTGATGTTTCCAAATCTTCTCTGTAAGGAATCCCTGTATGGAGTTAGTAACATGAACTATATAACAAGAGTCAACCCACCATGTGTTAGTTGGAACATTAGTATTAAAGGAATCAAATATTGTAAATAGATGATTATGTCACACCCCAACTTAAGGCGGAAATGACGGGGCGTGATCCGATTGCTCACAGCTCGAAGACACTATCATAAATATAAATGACAATATCTAATTAATTATTTTGTTCAAATAATACACACAATAATCAAATACAACCAAACAATTCAAATAAATAAATACAACAAGTCTAAATCCATGTATGTCTTCATTATAATCCTAAGGTCTTTCTAAGTGTCTATCCTTCAACTCAGGCAACTTGCGTATGCGTAGAAAATGGAGTTTTGTCAACAAACATGTTGAGTGAATTTATCACCAAGCTTTGACACCAAAAATACTATTAATATAATAAATAAGCAAAACATAATAAATATAGTAATGATATCAAACCATAAGCAAGTAAGTTGTCGATTAAACCATTGCCAAGCGAATCGGGCGCCGGTAAATCAACCATGAGCAAATAAGAATAAGATTAAGACCGTTGCCAAGCGAATCGGGCGATGGTCAATAGAATAAGAACCCTCTCCATGTGGATATGTCAAGCGATTGAATACAAAGACAAGTAAGCACATAACAAGTAGATTTGATTAATCACACACAATTACACGTTTGCTATTTTTGACATATATGTATATAGATATGTATGTATAGTATGATATACGCATATGTCCCCAAAATGTTTGTGAAAATTGAGTAAAATAAGGGAATGATAAAACTCACCTAATCGATTAAGCCAAATGGGAATGAATATGTCAAGAAAGTGACAATCACACTCTTCGCGAATTACCAACAAAAATCCTAATTGAATAATATTATAAGTGAATTATAAATGATGCAATACGTATAACGAATTTAGGATTTCGATATGATTTGAGTTATATTTATGGTTGGATACGTTATGGATTGAACGATTGATCTCTAACGATTATTATTATTATTATTATTATTATTATTATTATTATTATTATTATTATTATTATAAAAATCATTGTTTATCATAAAATCGGGTTTACCAATAGTTAGTTTAAATAAATATGAGTTAAGACTTACTATAATAATAAATGTTTAAATATATAATTATTATAAAATTTATATTTTGGAAATCTTAACGAAACTTGATGGTAAAAGTATAGTTAACACTATGAATACGTTTATTATAGTTTTGTTTTGATAATACATACATATATATATATATATATGTCTAATAAATACGAACAAATTCATAAAGACGTTTTACGACGAGAAACATCCATATTAGTGTCGGTTTTTGATATGTTGTAAAACACTCGTATTTTCCACACGTTTTATCCACGTATTATATTTTATATGTTTTAACTCGTTTTAGATAGGTTTTACATCATTTATTAATCTTGTAGGTTTTGGGTAAAAGAAAGGAAGAAACCGAGCTTTTGGAGTAGTTTACGAGCCTTTTACGCATACGTTTTCAAGTAAAAACTCAAGGCCCGGTCCGTTACATCATGGAAAAGCCCAAGCCTCATATTATAACATAAAAAAAAAAGAAAAAAAAACCCTAGAGCAGCTGGCAGATTCCGATCGCAACAGAGTAGGAGAAAGAAAAGAAGAAAAAGTTTTGTGGAGCTAGGGTTTGGACTTGTGGCGGCTAGGGAAGGAAGAAGACACAAGAATCAAGCCTCGGGAAGGTTTTTCATCAGTTGTAGCAGCCAAGAACAGCCCGGAATTCATTCATATCCTTACATCTTTTTCATTGTTCATATACTTTGATTTACTTGTTCAATTGATTAGTAGTTTTGCAATTACTTGAGAGATTGACTTGTTATTGATTAGTATTGGTTATTGAATGTTTGAATTGATGTTTAAGATGAGTTTAATGATGCTTTTATTTAATGATCATGGCTGTCCAAATATGATCATTGGCTAATCTTGTTAGTTCTACCTAGGAATGATGATTCTTGTTAGTGTTTGATAGGTTTTATGGATTGTTTGATTGATAGACTTGAATTGCTATTGTAAAGTTTGATTTAGACATGAAATAGGTTGTGTTTAAGGGCTGGAAATTTTGGTGATTCATTGCATAAACCCCGTGTGTTGATCGATTAGTTTTGTATTGATTGATCGGTGCATTGTTTGATTCTAGACTTTGTGTTTAGGGTTTGTTAGCGGTAGGAACAGCCGTAGGGTTTTGTTGCGGGATTTAATGGATTAAGTACAGCGGTTAAACACCTTCCTTGAGACCGAGAGGTGATAGGAAGTTAGGGTTGTCTCATTGCCTTTGCATGCTAGAATAAGGATTGCGCGAGAGCGAGTTCGTTTCTTGTCAAGTTTAGGTGTTTTGAGCGACTAGTTGATCTATTTTACTTTTAGTTGAATTGTTCTTCTATCCTTGGTTGTGTAGTATTCATTTCCATCATGGTCGAGTGTTGGTGAGACCGAGAGGTGATCCTTCATTAGAACACGTTAGCAATTATTTCCCGGTTTGGTCGTTTTAGCCGATTTTGAGTAGTTAGGGTTTGTTGTGTGAGACCGAGAGGTAATCCAGTGAGCCCGAGCGATCCTTAGTCATGTCATCTTTAGGGACCGGTGTCTAGATATCATTCAATCCATTAGCTTGTTAGGCCTACAATTTGATTCAGACCTACGTAGACGTTTTTCTCCATCCTAAGTTAACACAGTTAGTTCCCCGTTAAGTTTTCTATTTTTGGTAAGTTTTGTTAGTCAGTCTAGTTAGTTCAGTTAAGTATTTAAAAATCAAAAATCAATATAATTATTATTCTAAGGTAGGTCTTGTCTAGGGTTAGTGATCTTTAGCGTTCTGACGTGTCCACGTGTTCGATACTCGGACTTCCTAAGTCTATACTACTTGCGATCGGTACACTTGCCGGTTGTGTGTGGTTTTAGGATTTTCATTTTAATATTAGAGCTTAGTTGTGAGGGTCATATTTATAGGGTTATTAGACACACGTCAAGTTTTTGGCGCCGTTTCTGGGGACACGGTTTTAGGCGTTTTGAGAGCAATCCGAGTTAGGACTTACCTTTTGTGCTACCTGTAATTATTTTTGTTTTATTTTACTTATTTGTTAGAATAGTTTAGATAATCTTATTCCTAATTATAGTTTTTATGCGACAGACTTGATCTCGTGGACGACCCGACACTTAAGCATTCCCCGAGCCAGAGAGAGAGTTTCGTGAGAACATCGTCCCGTTTCACCCTCGTCCACTTCTTCATCCGTTGACCCCGACGATAGGGATAGGACCATGGGCGACATTCCACCGAGGAGGACAGTCGCGGACCGGGCCCGACCGGCCAATGCTGGCGCGAGATCCAGCATCGCACCACCCGCCATTGGAGTTGCGATGAACTGGCAGATCCCGTCAAACATTCTAAATACCATTTCTCATTCTGCTCAGTTTCACGGGTTGCTTCATGAGAACCCGCACTCTCATCTCACCCGCATCGTGCGTATCTGCGACACTTTCCATCTTGCGGGCGTTTCCGAAGACGCCGTTAAGCTCCGCGTCTTTCCGTTTTCTCTCGCTGATCAAGCGAGTATGTGGCTCGAGTCCCTCCCACAGGGCTCTATAGCTACTTAGGCTGCCATGCAGACCTAATTTCTTGAAAAATACGATCCTCCGGCTAAAGCCGCTCGTCTGCGTAACCAGATACATTCTTTCCAGATGGAGGAAACAGAGAGTTTTTACGAGACTTGGGAGCGATTCAAGAATCTATTAGCGTTGTGCCTGAAACACGGCTTGCAAGATTGGGCGGTCGTCGAAAAGTTCTATAATAGAGTGACGTACGCGACGCAGAGTATGCTCGGCACGGCGGCGGGAGGAAATCTGTTAACGACTAAGGACCCTGATGAGTGTATCGCCTTATTTAACGGGCTAGCTATGAATGGATACCAGAGACCACCCGCCAGAGGAGGTAAGACCGTCGATTCCATCTCGCGAGGCATGCATTCGGTGGACACGACCACCGCACTGACGGCACAGGTCGAGGAGTTGGCGAAGATGGTGAAGGATATGCAGACGAAGAGCAAGTTGTGTGAGACTGCAGAGTGGGGGCATGATACCGTTCAGTGCCCAGTCAGTTCGCAGGAGGAAGCCGTAGACTTCATAGGAAATCCAAACCGAAATCCAAATTCTTCCAGTTCTTATAATTTGGGATGGAGAGGCAATCAGAACTCCAACTGGAGGAGCGGAAGCCAGTCCGGTTTTCAACAACGCCAGAGTTTATTTCGGGATACCGGTGAGGGAGCGAGCAGTGGGGAGAAGAAGCCAACTTTGGAGGAGATGATGGCGCAACAAACGCAGATGTTGTCGCAGCTTATGACGCGTGAGGATTCCCGACACAAGGAGACGCAGGAGAAGCTTCAAGAGCACGAGCAGTTCATGAGGAATCAGGCAGCGTCGATTCAGAATCTCGAGCGGCAGATGGGAGAGATAGCCAGTCGATTAAATGAGAGGCCGCAGGGTACGCTGCCGAGTAATACCGAGCAGAACCGAGGGGATTTGTGAAGGCTGTGACGACGAGGAGCGGTGCAGGGGCACGAGATGAGCCCGTGATCCAGCAGAGTTCTAGAGGAGAAGTCGTCGAGGAGCCTGCAGTCGATGGAGTGGAGCAGGTGGATGAGGAGATTCAGATGGAGTCTCCGACGGCCCAGGTGCATCAGAGGAGCAGCCCAGCGAGTTCAGCACAGGCCGAGAGACAGCAGTCACCGAGCGAGCCACCGAGAGTTTACAAACCCCGACTGCCATACCCCGGGAGAGTCCGTAGAGATAGAGATGAGGAGCGGAACTCCAAATTCCTTGATCTTTTGAAGCAGCTTTACCTCAATATCCTATTCCTTGAGGCATTCACTCAGATGCCTAAACACGCAAAGTTCCTTAAGGATATTCTCTCGAACAAGGAGAAGTTAGCTGAGGCCGCTTCCACCCCTTTGAGTGCAAATTGTTCTGCTATCTTACAGAGGAAGATACCAGAGAAGAGAGCCGATCCAGGGAGTTTCACAATTCCCTGCACCTTGAGTGATGATACAGTGGTTCATGCGCTAGCTGATCTTGGTGCCAGTATCAATCTCATGCCGTATTCTGTGTATCGCAAGCTGGGTTTAGGCGAACCGAGGCCTACCAGGATGAGTATCCAGCTTGCTGATCGTTCCGTGAAGTATCCGCGTGGGATTGTTGAGAACATGCTCATTCGCATTGGTAAGTTCATCTTTTCGGTGGACTTCGTTATTCTTGACATGAATGAGGATGATAATGTTCCACTCATTCTGGGCCGACCTTTTCTTGCCACCACACATGCGTTGATCGACGTTCGCGATGGCAAACTGATCCTTCGAGTCGGGGATGAGAACGTCACATTTGACGTTCGACAGTCACCTAAGCATCCCAAATCGACTGATGACTCCCTATGCTTCACTGATACGATCATGACTCATGTGGGGGAGTTTTCTAGTGACCCCGATGGAGGCCCCGCCTCAGACACACATATCTTAGATAAGGACACCCCGGAGGTTGAGATGGTCGCATTGACTGAACACCCCCCTAATGCTGACTTTGAGTCGTCTTCCTTTGATTCTGAATTATCTACCGGAGATCATCGTGTTCATCAGTTGTTTGAGTTGGAGGAGTTACGGGACCGTACTTACGCGCAATCAGATGGTTATAAGCAGCAGGTAAAGGAACTGCAAGGTCGTAAGTTAGAGGGTATTGACCAGTTTAAGTGTGGGGATATGGTCTTATGGTATAATTCCCGGTTGAGGTTTTTCCCGGGAAAGTTGAGATTCCGTTGGTCAGGTCCGTTTATTATTACTGAGGTTTTCCCGGATGGCACTGTTGAGATTAAGGACAAAGGCGGAACATTTATGGTGAACGGTGATAGACTGATGCACTACACTGGCGAGCTAATGACTGATCAGACGGTCGAGGTATTCTACCTTGACCCACTCTCCGTGATGTAGACGTGTGGACGCATCACTCGGGAGACTGCCCGAGTCGTAGAGCTTGTATTTCTGTATTTGTGTGTGCTATCTGTTTTATTTGTTTTGTCTATTGAAAAAAATAATAAAATAAAATTTATAAAAACCAAAAACACAAAAATATGTTTATTTGTTTATGTTTTTGTTTTCCGGTGTGTACGCCGCTACATGCGAGCGATTTTGAGCTTCTGCAGGTTATATTATGCGCATGGTAGCTACGATGGCGTTGTGGAACAGGTTCTCCCGAGGTTGCGGCCGCGAATGAAATGCTATACGGTCGTTTGGATACTACTCAGCTGTTGAAGATTCTGCACACAAACCAGGGTAGTAACCCGTTCTTTGTTTTAGTCTTGTATACTTTATTTTTATTTTCTGTTTTATTTTTATTTTATTTTATTTTATTTCTTTTCCTTATACTCATCGAGGACGATTTCGTTCTAAGTGTGGGGATGGGGTTTATTTTACTTAGTTGTAGGAAAATTTTTGGAAAAAAAAAATTAAAACAATAGTCCCTTGAAATTTAAACAGGAGATGATATTATTACCGAGTAGTGGTTTGTTTATAACTTCTTGGTGTTTTCAAAAATATATATATAATAAATAAGAACAGTGCCCATTAGACCCGCACGTAATGTATGGTAACCGAACGGTTTAGACTCAGTAATCGTGTGTCGGTAGGCTCAGCCTTTGAGAATGAAAGGGCGGTTAGGTTGTTGACCTAATTGAACCTCTTAAATGGCCTGACTTTAGTGGGAAACATCTTAGGGGTTTTGTTTGTTTAACTAAGCTCGTGACAGGACTGGAATGAAAAGCCGGGTCATACTCAAGCCTCGAGTCACATGATCATCTGTATATTATAATCTTTTGTATATGTGTCTATTCCTGTGAAGCTCCGTACTTTATTGCGCGGTGGCGCAGACCTGAACGTTGATGCTAGCAGAAGACAGTTTTGCTCGGCCCTCTGTTGCACGGTGGCGCAGACCTGAGCCTTGATGCATTTCTGTAGTTTCGTCCAACATGGTAAAAAAATGCAAAAAGCCAAAAGGCAGAAAAAAAATAAATAAAAAATAATACATTTTAAATCAAAACCACCATGAAGGAAACTACTGTCGGTCGATCTTGACCAAGCTAGAGTTTATAATTTGTATATGAGTCGAAATGTTTTAATCATGTGGCAAAAGGTTTAAGTCAAATTGGGGTGGCTCGGCCCGGTAAAACCATAATGGAATTGGTGAAGTGGCAGCAGGCTTTTAGGTGTGGGTTCCACTTAGTCATACAAATTAATAGAATCGTCACACCTTATTTGCCTCGGTAAGTATTAGGGGCATGGGTTTAAAGTGGACAGCAATACCGGCAATCGACCTCATCTAGCTTATTAGGTAAAAGTTGGAAGGGGTAACGGGTCACTTGTTCTAAAACTTTAATAAATAAATAAAAAATATATTAATAATAATAGTAAATAAATAAAACCAAGAGTTGTCGGTTGAACTCGGGTATGATCCTGTGTAGTATTCTTTTTCAGGGACGAAAAAGTCTTAAGTGTGAGGATATTTGATGTGTTGTAAAACACTCGTCTTTTCCACACGTTTTATCCACGTATTATATTATATTTTATATGTTTTAACTCGTTTTAGATATGTTTTACATACATTTATTAATCTTGTAGGTTTTGGGTAAAAGAAAGGAAGAAACCGAGCTTTTGGAGTAGTCTACGAGCCTTTTACGCATACGTTTTCAAGTAAAAACTCAAGGCCGGTCCATTACATCATGGGAAAGCCCAAGCCTCATATTATAACATAAAATAAAAAAGAAAAAAAACCCTAGAGCAGCTGGCAGATTCCGATCGCAGCAGAGCAGGAGAAAGAAAAGAAGAAAAAGTTTTGTGGAGCTAGGGTTTAGACTTGTGGCGGCTAGGGAAGGAAGAAGACACAAGAATCAAGCCTCGGGAAGGTTTTTCATCAGTTGTAGCAGCCAAGAACAGCCCGGAATTCATTCATATCCTTACATCTTTTTCATTGTTCATATACTTTGATTTACTTGTTCAATTGATTAGTAGTTTTGCAATTACTTGAGAGATTGACTTGTTATTGATTAGTATTGGTTATTGAATGTTTGAATTGATGTTTAAGATGAGTTTAATGATGCTTTTATTTAATGTTCATGGCTGTCCAAATATGATCATTGGCTAATCTTGTTAGTTCTACCTAGGAATGATGATTCTTGTTAGTGTTTGATAGGTTTTATGGATTGTTTGATTGATAGACTTGAATTGCTATTGTAAAGTTTGATTTAGACATGAAATAGGTTGTGTTTAAGGGATGGAAATTTTGGTGATTCATTACATAAACCCCGTGTGTTGATCGATTAGTTTTGTATTGATTGATCGGTGCATTGTTTGATTCTAGACTTTGTGTTTAGGGTTTGTTTGCAGTAGGAACAGCCGTAGGGTTTTGTTTCGGGATTAAATGGATTAAGTACAGCGGTTAAACACCTTCCTTGAGACCGAGAGGTGATAGGAAGTTAGGGTTGTCTCATTACCTTTGCATGCTAGAATAAGGATTGCGCGAGAGCGAGTTCGTTTCTTGTCAAGTTTAGGTGTTTTGAGCGACTAGTTGATCTATTTTACTTTAAGTTGAATTGTTCCTCTATCCTTGGTTGTGTAGTATTCATTTCCATTAGGGTCGAGTGTTGGTGAGACCGAGAGGTGATCCTTCATTAGAACACGCTAGCAATTATTTCCCGGTTTGGTCGTTTTAGCCGATTTTGAGTAGTTAGGGTTTGTTGTGTGAGACCGAGAGGTAATCCAGTGAGCCCGAGCGATCCTTAGTCATGTCATCTTTAGGGACCGGTGTCTAGATATCATTCAATCCATTAGCTTGTTAGGCCTACAATTTGATTCAGACCTAGGTAGACGTTTTTCTCCATCCTAAGTTAACACAGTTAGTTCCCCGTTAAGTTTTCTATTTTTGGTAAGTTTTGTTAGTCAGTCTAGTTAGTTCAGTTAAGTATTTAAAAATCAAAAATCAATATAATTATTATTCTAAGGTAGGTCTTGTCTAGGGTTAGTGATCTTTAGCGTTCTGACGTGTCCACGTGTTCGATACTCGGACTTCCTAAGTCTATACTACTTGCGATCTGTACACTTGCCGGTTGTGTGTGGTTTTAGGATTTTCGTTTTAATATTAAAGCTTAGTTGTGAGGGTCATATTTATAGGGTTATTAGACACACATCAGTTTTTAAAAAAAATAATGATGTTTTAGTATTAATAATGTATATATATATATAGATACACGAAAACTTGTAACGAGCTATTTGACACGAAACGTTAACTTATAATGTCGGTTTAACTAAAATATTATATATTTAATAATTAATATTAATAATAATATATTATATATCATTAAAACAAGTTAGAATAATTAATAAAAATATAAAAAACACCAAAACGACATGGCTGGGACTCGAACCCGCGACCTCAACCGGCATAGAGCAATTGAACACACACACACACCAGCCAACTGCGCTGGTGTGTCAGTTGATTTAAGATTATAAATGTATATATATATACTGAATTAATCAAAACCAAATTGATTATAAACCCTGATTCATAAATCGATCAATCCGTTAAACATTCGTTAAATTAATGTTAGGGCTTTTGATTTTTGATGATCGACGAACATGTACATATAAACAATTACCTGATTAGATGTTTGAACACAGGTCAATTGGAAAACAACAGAGCCGGCTTTTGAGGATGATGAACAGGATATACGAAGACGATGACGATCAATTAAATATGGGGTTCAGATGGCGCTGGTATTAGGGAGGTGCAGGCACGAGGAATTGAGTTACGAAAAAGCTTAGGTTATATAATCAAATTTTAGGTTAAGTCGGCTAACTAACGAATCAATACACATTATAGATGATCGGGTTTCCTAATTCATTGGGTTGTCTAGGCTGAAATTAGTAAGAGGAATCAAAGTCTGGATTCAATTCCAAACGTAGATCACTAATTTAAGCTCAAGTTAACCATACGGGTCATGGATACAGGTCACGGGTATCGGTAAATGGGTTACAAAGATAATATATGAAAATTGCATTTTAGTCCTTGGGGATTTGAGATGGGAACAATGGTGGATTAAGGTTTATATTCGGGTTAAAAACGTACACTTTTAAAAGTTAAATTTATTTTAAATAAATATAGTTTGTATAGAAATTCCTCGATAAATGTGATACCTTATTAGTGTAAAAATTTCCCGATCATAAAACGAGTCGGGTAATGGGTAAAAGTCGTATGTGGAAAAACCGAGTTGTTACAGTCTCCCCTACTTTAGGGAATTTCGTCCCGAAATTAAGGAAAACCAAAACATCATCGTTTTGAAAATAAATTAAACTTTTAACGAAAATTTCATAACATAGAACTTACAATAACCGAAGCAACGTTTCAAATGACAATCCGATAAGGGCACTTATATATAGGATGTACCAGCGGCGTATCCACCATGTCCTTATCATCTCATCATTCGTACCATTACCCAAGCTACCTTAGATTCTAAATCATGACACATAATTGTCCATATTATGAGTTCCATGCGAAGACTTGAATAATTATGTATGCATCCATAATTACTCTTATCGTCGGATGGTCCGCATAATTCGCTCCATCATGTGGGTTGTAAAACATAAAATTTTTAAGAGGAAACAATTGTTTTGATAATTCTAAATATAATTTCAAATTATAATTAATAAATGTTCGAGTTGAATTAGTAAAACCGTGAGATTTCGAAAATCTCTTTTGCTTGTAAAAGTAAAATTTTGTAAATTGAAGAAAATAGATTTGGTAAAATAGATGTTATTGTGATAATCGAGATTAAGGAAAGGAGATGAAGATGCAAGATCCTAATAGATTAACTTCGATAAAGGAAACTTTATTCATTAAACGATATGCTAAAGGTTTAATTTATAACAATTCTTAAGATCGAGAGTACAAATTTATTTGGTGATACGAGTTTAGTTAGTTGAAAACTTATGAGATTTAAAAAGAAGTTAATTATAAAGCTATAGCTTTTCAAGTTGGTGACTTTAGGATTAGATTAATTCGATTAAGATATTCTTAAAATATTTTAATAGTTAGTAATTAATAATTTAAATGATAATGCGAAAATATACGTACTTTGAATTAAATTTTTAATAGATTAAATTGGGAAACAAATATTCCCGAACTACCGAGGTAGTCCTATTCCAATAAAACCTTTAGATAAAATATAAAGTAGGTAATTTAATTAGATTAAATTGGGAATTCGTGGATTTTTCCTTCTTCATAAAATCGTTATAAATATTATGAAGTAAGTAATTTGAATTATCAATAATGGAAATTTGAATAAATAATAAATTCTAAATTAAATTGAAGCATATAATAAATTGAGATAAATGCGAGGCTAGATATGCATGAACCCCCATGACTATTCTAACAACTACAAATTTATCATTTAAAACGTTCAAAATTTTCAAGGTGTATCAAAGTATCAAAGTAGGGAGTTGAAATATTTACGATGAAGGTTCAATCAAAAAGTCAATTTAATAATAAAAGTTAAATTAATTAATGGAAATTTTTTTTTAATTTAAAAATGGAAATTAAATTTAGAGAATACATAATTTAGTTTAATAATAATAAAATTTGCAATAATTGAATTTTAATAATAAGATTTATAAAGTGGAAAATAAGTTGTGAAAACCATCATGATATTGAGGAAAATAAGAGATAATAAAATATTTATAGTTTAAGGTTGAGGATAAGGATTTAAATGTACTTAGAAATTTATAGTTCGAGGATATGGATATAATTAAGAAAGTATAATTTAAATAATATTTTAACGGATATGAGTTAGTGTAAAATGCTTGTTCGGGGTATATTAGTTTTGTCGAGGTTGACGGTTGGTCGGTTAATAGCATACAGCAGCACTCCTTGGTGATTCTAGTAGTCGAATGGCAATTACGGGAAACAGGTGAACGACGTTGATTACAACGATGATTATTAGGAAAGACATTCTATAAAGACCAACAATGGAAATGTGTAAGATGGCAGGTGAGTTGTAGGAATGAGTTGATATGAAATAATGGGGATACGTATGTATATGTATATGTATATGTATGTATATGAATTAGTACTAGTGAAGACTCGAGGACGAGTCAAGAATTAAAATAATATGTATGAGTTTGACGCATTTAAGTAAATAATGTTTTATAAAATTTTCCAAAAATAAAATAACCAAGCATATCAAACGAGTTGACCTCCCATGAGCTTTCCATGGCAATTTGAATGGCCCAACTAAATAAACAACATAAAGTTTGTGAATTGGCCATCTATGAGCGTTCTATAGCAATTTGATGGCCCAATTCAAATAACGTGTAATAAACAATTGAGTTGTTCAGTCCATGAGCGTGTACATGGCATTTAACTGACCCAACTAATTAACGAATTATCGAATCAATGAAGTTGTTTGGACCATGAGCATTACATGGCATTTAACCGACCCAACTAAATATTGAATCAACGAATCAAATATAAGTAGTTGGTGTATCTCAGGAACCACCCCGGACGATACGTTCCAACCCAAAAATCAAATCGAAAATGGTTTTAAGAAATGAATAGTTGGAGTGCCCATGGATTTCCATGAATTATTTCACCCAACTAAGCATTTAAAATAATTTAAAAACACAATTTGGAAGTATAACCGTTTAGCCGGTTATATTTACCACGTAACCGTTTAGCCGATTAGGAGAACTACTTAAAGTTATAGTTGTACGACATTTGTTATACAACCATGCTTCAAGGTGAAAGAGCAAAACAAAACACGGGAATTCTTAAGGAATTTCCTACAATAAAAGGTAATCTACTAAAATTAAGAGGATTTAAAAGTATTTTGAAAGTTGAGGCATAACCTCGGAATTTGAATTTGTGTGTGTGTAACAAATAAACAAGATCAATACAATTTAAATAATTTATCTAAGCAAGCTGTAAACAATTTATTAATTAGCACATAAGGCAGTTTAGATAAGCACGTATAGGGTTCCTAACATATGTCTAGGATCATTTCTAATGACCTATCTTATAACCTTCGGCTCTGATACCTATCTGTCACACCCCAACCTAAGGCGGAAATGCCGGGGCGTGATCCGATTGCTCACAGCTCGAAGACACTATCATAAATATAAATGACAATACCTAATTAATTATTTTGTTCAAATAATACACACAATAATCAAATACAACCAAACAATTCAAATAAATAAATACAAGTCTAAATCCATGTATGTCCATTATAATCCTAAGGTCTTTCAAGTGTCCATCCTTCAACTCAGGCAACCTGCATATGCATAGAAAATGGAGTTTTGTCAACAAACATGTTGAGTGAGTTTATCACCAAGTTTTGACACCAAAAATACTATTAATATAATAAATAAGCAAAACATAATAAATACAGTAATGAAATCAAACCATAAGCAAGTAAGTTGTCGATTAAACCATTGCAAGCGAATCGGGCACCGGTAAATCAACCATGAGCAAATAAGAATAAGACCGTTGCCAAGCGAATTGGGCGATGGTCTATAGAATGTGAACCCTCTCTAAGGAGATATGTCAAGCGATTGAATACAAAGACAAGTAAGCACATAACAAGTATATTTGATTAATCACACACAATTACAAGTTTGCTATTTTTCATATATATATATATATATATATATATATATATATATATATATGTATGTATGTATGTATAGTATGATATACGCATATGTCCCCAAAACGTTTGTGAAAATTGAGTAAAATAGGGGAATGACAAAACTCACCTGATCGATTAAGCCGAACGGGAATGAATATGTCAAGAAATTGACAATCACGCTCTTCGCGAATTACCAACAAGAATCCTAATTGAATAATATTATAAGTGAATTATAAATGATGCAATACGTGTAACGAATTTATGATTTCGATATGATTTGAGTTATATTTATGGTTGGATACGTTATGGATTGAACGATTGATCTCTAAGGATTATTATTATTATTATTATTATTATTATTATTATTATTATTATTATTATTATTATTATTATTTAATTATAAAAAGCATTGTTTATCATAAAATCGGGTTTACGAATAATTAGTTTAAATAAATATGAGTTAAGACCTACTATAATAATAAACATTTAAATATATAATTATCATAAAATTTATATTTTGGAAATCTTAACAAAACTTGATGGTAAAAATATAGTTAACACTATTAATACGTTTATTATAGTTTTGTTTTAAGAATACATACATACATATATATGTGTGTGTGTGTGTGTGTGTATGTATGTATGTATGTATGTTTAATAAATACGAACAAATTCATAAAGACGTTTTACGACGAGAAACATCCATATTAGTGTCGGTTTTAAAATAAAATAATGATGTTTTAGTATTAATAATATATATATATATGGATACACGAAAACTTGTAACGAGCTATTTGACACGAAACGTTAACTTATAATGTCGGTTTAACTAAAATATTATATATTTAATAATTAATATTAATTATAATATATTATATATCATTAAAACAAGTTAAAATAATTAATAAAACTTATAAAAAACACCAAAACGCCATGGCTGGGACTCGAACCCACGACCTCAGCCGGCACACAGCATTTGAACACACACACACACCAGCCCCGTGTGTCAGTTGATTTAAGATTATAAATGTATATATATATACTGAATTAATTAAAACCAAATTGATTGTAAACCCTAATTCATAAATCGATCAATCCGTTAAACATTCGTTAAATTAATGTTAGGGTTTTTGTTTGTTGATGATCGACGAACATGTACATATAAACAATTACCTGATTAGATGTTTGAACACATGTTAATTGGAAAGCAACAGAGCCGGCTTATGTGGATGATGAACAGGATATACGAAGACGACGACGATTCAATTAAATGTGGGGGTTCATATGGCGCTGGTATTAGGGAGGTGCAGGCACGAGGAATTGAGTTATGAACAAGCTTAGGTTAATTAATCATATTTTAGGTTAAGTCGGCTAACTAACGAATCAATACACATTATAGATGATCGGGTTTCCTAATTCATTAGGTTTTTTAGGCCGAAATTAATAAGAGGAATCAAAGTCTGGATTCAATTTCTAACTTAGATCGTTAATTTAGGCTCAAGTTAACCATACGGGTCATGGATACGGTTTGCGGATATGGGTCACGGGTTTGGGTAAATGGGTTACAAAGATAATATATGAAAATTGCATTTTCGCCCTTGGGGATTTGAGATGGGAACAATGGTGGATTAAAGTTTATATTCGGGTTAAAACGTACACTTTTGTAAGTTAAATATATTTTAAATAAATATAATAAATAAATATAATTTGTATAGAAATTCCTTGATAAACGTGATACCTTTTTAGTGTGAAAATTTCCTAATCATAAAACGGGTCGGGTAATGGGTATAAGTCGTATGTGGAAAAACCGAGTTGTTACAGATTACCCTTCTTAGCTAGCTACACCTTCAATTTAGGGTAATCTTGTTGCTTGTGCCCCTTGTTATGGCGGAATTTGCAGTTAATTTTTCCAGATGTGGCTTTTGAGCCTGAGGATGCAACAGGACTAGCTTTATGGACTTTGGAGTTTTCCCCCTTTGAAGTTTTCCTTCCTCTTTAATGGTTTGGTAGTGGTGACGTGAACATCATCTGGCTTTTCTAACTTCAAACATTCTTTTTCCTGCACACCCATTGCTATTAAGTCTTTCTAAGTGTTATAGTTAATTTTAAAAGAATCAAAGCGTGCTGGAAGAGAGGTCATAATGAAGTGTACTAGAATACCATCACTGATTTTCATGTCTAAGCTCTTGAGTTTGTTAGCCATGTCATTCATCATCATTATGTGTTCACACACACCACTCACCCCATCATACTTTAAAGTAAGCATCTTCCGAATTAAAGTGCTCGCATGTGCTTTTGAAGATCCTTTTTGAACTGTTCCTCCAATGAGTCTAGATAGGTTTTAGCATTATCAAAATCAGGCATTACTCTCCGGGTAGAAACTGAGATGGAATTCTTAATTACCAATAGACACATTTGGTTAGACCTTTCTCACTTTCCATACTCTTGTTTATGTTTTGCTCTGCTTTTATCAATAAGAGTAGCGAGAGCAGCAAGCCTCAGGGCATAATCAAGATTCAACATGCCAAGAATAAGTTTAACGGAGTCCCTTAATGAGGCAAAGTTTTCCCATAAAGAACTTCAAACCCAAAAATTATAGTGATAATGGATGCTAGATTAATACATGCAGTAGTGGCAGAGTTTAAGTAAGCTAAATGATGGGGTAATCAAAATAAAGCAGAAATAATTAATATGTCGAAGATAAAACCCATGATAACACCAAAATAATAGGTTAAAACTATCATTCTATTTTAACATTGGTTTCGCATTGGCAACCAATATCCAAATTTAATGAACGAAAATAATGTTCTACTTGAGCGTTGGCTTCGTGTTGGCTATGACCAACGTCTAAGTACTATGAACGAATAATTTTATGGTTATACTTGAATGTTGGCTTCACGTTGGCTATGACCAACGATCAAGTATAACGAACATACATAAAACTTCTGCACATAAATACAAACATCACTCTTAGGCAGAAGGGTATATTTTTGCATGTTAGACCTATATTTTGACTTATATGCCATCAAACAAATAATTGTTGGGTTCATTGTTTAGCTATATGCATTAAAAGTACTTTATGCTTAACTAACTTGAATAAATTTTCGTGGTTCGGTCATTCAAATCATCAAAGCATATTTTAATTAAGATGCAAAAAGAATAATAATAATAATAATAATAATAATAATAATAATAATAATAGTTTTCATGCTTTAGCCATACATGCTTTTAGCTTAATTATATGAATCTATTATACATGATAATCATGTAGTAGTTCCATGTCAAATTGTTTTAACTATTTAACTAAAAAAATAAAAGAAGAAAGAAAGAAAAAGAAAAAAAAAACATACAACAGCGATAGGAATATTAAAAATAAAATCTGAAAAAAATTAAGTACACTTATAAGTCACATGAGATTAGTTATAACATCCACATATTTAGAAGATTGAATTTTGGGTCATACATAAATAAAAATCACATACTGATTTGGACCATGCATCATTTATTGACGACTTCTAAAGTATTATGAAGTGTGAACAAACATTGAAAACCCAACAAAATGACTTAAGATAAATCATAACTAGGCAAACGAAATTTAAGTCATACAAAATATAAGGCATGCAAGTTAAATAGTTTCGTATAAATATTATCCACAAATCATGCAAAATAATACATACGAAAAATATAAAGACCAATATTGAAAAATGTATATGAAACCAGGCTATGCAAACATTAGGATAAGATCATATTTAATTCACAGATGTAATTCACATGTAACGAATTTACATAAAATAAATAAAAGAAAACATATCGATTAATATCATGACAATGAGATTTGAAAGAAAATTGAACATGTCGGAAACATTAAAATCAGGAGTCCTATCCACATGATTCTTGAATTTGTTAAATAAAATCAATATTAACCAAGATAAGACAAAACAAAACAAAGACAGATTGTTTTGATTCACGTTATATTTCGATATGAATTTTGAAATATTAAATTGGTTCACAAACTAAGAATATGAAATTGAAGTGATTATTTCCAGAAAACTGAATTCGTAGCTTAGATCCATTAAATTGTGAAATCAAGTCAAATGGATGCCTAACTTAATATTCATATTCATGATTAAATATCACATATTGATTATATCATGAGAATATGGACTGATAATCACAAAAGTGTAAACTCAATCATGATCATAATATAAAGGATAAAGTTAAAATACAAAGGATAACAAAAATGAGAAGAATTCAAAGAATTTTAACCCATTGATTTTATATTTGAATTGTAGAGATTAATTCAAGATAAAAATTGATAAAAGTGTATAAAGGTAATAACCCACTTTTGTTAACTTTCTCTTTCCACATGTAAGGCAATATCACTTCCTCCATCATTTTAAAACATTCATAACATTTTCATGCAACATTTTTTTTAAAAGAAAAAACTTCACTATAATAACAAGCGTTTTTATTTTTAATATGAGTATCATATTATTATAAAAATAAAAATTAATGGGTTTTTTATATTGTGCTATTGGTTATTCGTTGTGTTTTTTTGTTTTTAGTTGTGTCTTTGTGCTCATCATTTGTCTTTCTACTTGTCATTGCATTTTAGTCATTTTGTAATACTTTCATTGTCTTTTGTTAAAGATTAACATGTGGTATTCACTTAATTTAAGAAAAAAAAAGTATTACATTCATTGTGTATTACGTTTATGTCATTGTGTAATATGTAGTTTGCATTGTGTTTTACGTTTCAGGTCATTGTGTTATACATATTCACTATTGTGTTTTACGTTTCAGGTCGTTATGTTATATGTATTCATGATTATGTTTTACGTTTCAGGTTATTGTGTAATATATATTCATCATTGTGTTTCATGTATTAGATAATATGCTGTTTTATTTTATCATTATTTTTACGCATTATTATTAGCTGACGGTATTATTAACATTTAAAAAAACATAATGATGATTTGAAAGACACGATGACAAAAAAAATGACAAACATAAAGACACAATAACGAAGAAAGACACAATAACGTAATTTTTGTTTTAATTTTTATATAACAAAGTCATACTCATATTAAAGATAAAAAAAAAGTGTTTGTTATTATGGTGATATAAAAAAATATTATATGAAAAAGTTATAGACATGTCAACTAATTATGGCTTCTCACACTCTCATTTTTGTTGGTCTTTGTAGAATAACTCAACCCACAACATAAGTACATAGTTAGCCATACTTGTAAGGATGGTTATCTTTGATGAGGATGAAGCCATGATCCTAATCCTCTTTATTACTTCCATTATGATGTCTTAAATTGATGGAGATCAAATGTATGAGATGGTTCAATGTGATGTTTTATTGCATCTTTTCAATCACATATAAAAGAAATCAAAGGGCAAGAGTTTCTAAGGGGTTGTTTGCTTTTCTAAAACAGATCTGCGCTGGCTCTTTTGTCTGCGCCGCGCAGATATTGTCACATACAGACTGCTTGTTTTTCCAAAAATGTTTCATTAAAAAACGTCTGCTCGAACTTTTCTTAGTGCAGACTTCACTCATCCACTTCTAGAATCTTCAAAAAGCTGCAGAGGTTAAACACCACCACCTACCAACATCCACACTCCACCACCACCACTACCACCACCCACCGTCCACCGCACCATCCACCACAGCCCACCACCACCACCCACCATCCACCACCGTCCATCACTACCACCACCCACTGTTCACCACCACCACCGTCTACCACATACCACCATCGTCCACCACCACTGTCTACCCTCGTCCACCACCACCGTCCGCTACCACTATCACCGTCCAGCACCACTATCCACCACCTACTATCACAGTCCGTACACCACCACCAGTTTATTTTAGCTGTCTAAAGACGGTAAAAAAAACAAACAGTTTTCTTCTTGTAGAATGTAGAGGTTTGGTTCACTTTTTCTTCTACAGATACCTGATTATATGGTCTGCAGACTGCAGATATTTTACCTCTAAATTAAAAACAACACCAAAGTCTTTTCATATTATGCGATTGTATCCATCACATAATTACTAAGTTAATTAAGGATGTTTGTGTCATTAGGTTAAATGTGAAATGATCTAGAAGGCCACATGAATTGTGAGATATATTCCAATAGTGTTATGATAAAGACATATGATTTGATAAAGACATATAATTTGATTAAAATTTTAAACCATTTTTGTTTGTATTCGTCATTCTTACTTTGATGAGGTGGTAATGTGGTTTGGGTGATAGAGGTCAAGGATTTAATCCTCATAATGTATAATATTTTTCAGTTAAAAAAAATGTCCGTATTTATTGATATGAATGAATACTTGATTAGTAATACATTCTAAAAAAGCTTGATTCCAATCCGTTGATGAAGTCGTTTTATGATCCGTCGCTAATGCAAAGAAACAAAAGTGAATGAGATAATATTGTGAAAGGGATGGGACCCAAGCTATTATAGTAATTTAGAGGTGGGAATAAGTTGCAGCCTTGCATGTGCATGTTGAGAATTCAAATGAAACTTGTTTGTTCTAACACACATCATATGACCCTCTACCAAATCTCGGTAAATATGTTGATTTTCATTTTTTTGTTTAACGGTCAATTCGGATCATTATTGACCGGCAGCTGACCCACCCGATCATTTTCATTTCACCCTCAGGAGAAAACTAACCTCTATAGGCAACAAAACTCCTTGTCCAACTGGTAGCCGGCCTCTATATTTTGTCTCAAGTGAGACTTGAACTAGTGGCGGACCTAGCTAATGAGGAGTTAATGTTTCACCGATAGTGTAAAAAAAAAATTTTTTGTCGATTTTCGTGTTTTGTTACCATTGAAAAAAAGATAACGTTACACCTAGGTATTTTAAGCCCAACTAATTTAATACTTAAACCCAACAAAAGCCCACTTAAATTATAAAACCCAAACCAAAAAACACAATAACCCAAATAATCCTTTTAACTTTAACAATAAAAAAAAGCCCGGATATTGTAAACACAGGCACACAGCCGACATCTCTCCGTCTCTCTAGACTCTACTCATCACACACCACCAATTCACCACGGCTGCCGCCACCTGCCGCCACCTCCACCTCCATCCGCCACCAGCCACCTCCTAACCTCACTCGACCACTCCACCTCTGACCTCTCCTTTTCGGTAAGATTTCTTGTATTTAGGGATTTAGGGTTATGTTTAAATTAGAGTTAATTTGGGACTTAGGGTTTATGCTTAAATTGGAATTGATTAGGTATTTAGAGTTATATTTAAATTGGAATTAATTAGGGATTTAGCCTTTAGTTTTATGTGTAAATTGAAATTGATATTAGATTTTTGGTTAAAATTTTGTTTAGGGATCTTTCACCACTTTCTTCTGCATATGTCTTTGCTATATTGCATTTCAGGTTATCACATTAGCTTGACAGTTTAAGAACATTAAATCTAATTATTTTTCAACTTAAAATTGAATCTAGTTGACTTCAAAAGTCAAACAGTATGTTCATATATTCTGATGCTTTTTCTCTATTACTTATACTTTTATAGAATTTTCTTATAATTATATAATTATAGCTTAAAAAGCCCACAAAAACCAATCCATTATTGATGGGTGCGAATATTATAAATCTATGTTCAACTTTGTTTTATAGTTCGTGCTTGGTTAAAGTTAAATGACCGAACACGAACATGCCCTTTGTTTGTTCGGTTCGTTTATTGACCTAATTTAAAGTAATCGAGTTTCGAAGATGCGACGATTAAAAAACTACACCTCCATTATTGCATTATGGTGTTCAGAGAAAGTTGCTGCAAGTCTGCAACCATACTTTGGAAAAATTAATATGCTTCTAAGCTCTACAGAAATTAAATTATTAAAGTATTGCCACTGCATTAACTTCACAAAAAATGAAAATTATGTGAAGGAAAGACTTGGAAAGCTCAGTTGTGGATAGACCTGCTAACTGATTCTGCAACAATTAATAAATTTGTATTAACGCATTTCATATCTAAATCTAAATTATACAAAGAGCATTTAAAAAAATAAAAAACTCCTGAGTAACAAATCATTATGATGTTTAATAAAAAAGTCCAAAAGAGAAGAAGAATAAACCAAATCATGGTCAAACGAACACATTACAGTAACACGATAAAAAGAAAAAGAGTTGCCAGAGGTGGTGACGGATTACTCCCAGCGGAGAGCCGATGGCGTTGCTCTCTGTTAGTGTTTGCTCACCAACAACAGACATCACACTGCTGGACAGTAGTCAGTATTATCCTATTAAGGTTTGATGATTGTGATTTTCAAGGATCGAATTTGAATTGAGGGCAAAAGAAGGAGAGATGCGTCAGCTAGGGTTCTAAAGAAGAAGCAAAGAGTGAAGCGGTAATGGTAAAGCAGAAGAGAATAAATTATTAAATTGCAACTGTCACTTCGAAATTACCTGCACACGTGTCAGATGATAACATGAACATCTTATGAACAGTAGAATATTGTGAGTACCGGCTACTTTCCTTTTAATATATATATATATATATGAATGTTTATCAGAAGTAGATTAAGAATATTAATTCCATTAATCCCCTCAAGCACTCTTTTTTTATTTTATGGGTTAGGTTATAATAGAAAGTATAGTTTTTGTAGGAAGGATAAAAAGTAATCTTGTTTATTGATTTTAAATATGGAGGGTTGAGATTAGTTTAGGGGGAAATCATGTGTGAAAATAAGGGGAAGAGTATAAAAGAAATAACACATTTGTTGACTTTCTCTCTCCACATGCAAGGCACATGTCAAATTCCCCTATCATTTTTAAACGTCCATAACTTTTTTACGACGTTTTTATTGAAAAACAAATTTATCATAATAACGAGTGCTTTTTATCTTTTATATGAGTATCATATTGTAATATAAAAATTAAAAAATTTAGTGGGTTTTTTACAAATTGTGTTTTACAAAATTGTGTTATACAATAGTATTTTTTATTGTCTTTTTTTTACATTGTGTTTTTTAAATTGTGTCATACAATTGTGTTTTTTATTGTGTTTTTATCATTGTGTTTTTTTCATAGTATTTTTTTCCATTGTGTTTTTCATTGTGTTTTTTCGGACTTTTCCGGCGAGGTGGTGGCGGTGGGTGACGGTTGTGGTGGCGGTGGGCGGTGGAGTGGTGGTGGTTGTAGGAGACGAGTGAAGATCTAATTGGGTTTTATGTAAGTGGGTTTTTGAAATTAATGTAAGTGAATTTTGATATTAAAGTAAGTGGGTTTTGATATTAAATTGTTAGACTAAAATACCCTCCTTCCTAGTCTTCTTAAGAAAATCAAACTTCTTATTTAAACCTAACCCTTTATTTTGTTATCAAAATAAATAAGGCTTCGTCTATTAACATGCGTTCCCTTCTATTCTAACACCAATATGCTCCATTGTCCAATGTGGAGCATGTTGGTCAACATCTAACAAACAAAACTGATAACTGTCAGTTTTGGTCCGGCTTGTACTATACTGCATATATCGAGCATATTGTTATAATTTTACCAATATATACTTCATATTGGAGTTTACAATACTGCGAGTTGTGCTATACGGTAGGGTAGTATGGAGCATATTGTTATACCCTTGGATGATTTGGCCGGTATACACTTCATACTGGAGTTTACAATTTTTTATTAACTTTTTTTAAAGTTATTTTATTTATAAAAATAAATTTTTTTAGTGATCATTTTTAATTTATATGTCAGAAAAATAGAAATAATCGAAACTAATTTATCAACGCATATGTAGCCAACCAATATATGCTCCATAATTGGAGTTTACATAATTTTTTTTTAATTATTAGTTTTTTTTTAATGTTAGTTTACGTGTCGACATATAGGGGGAAAAGACAAAATTGTTTGTGAGACTCACTAACTATGCAGAACTTGTCTCTCAATACGGTCCGATCCATATTGCCTAATATGGCATATAGCCATATATAGATCAAGGTTTTCTCCCATTAGAAATTACGGAGAGCCTAATATGCTCCATGACAATATGAACATATTTGGGGGTGTCCAATATAGGCATAAAACTGTGAATATATCACCACCCAATAATCATTTATTTTACGAGAAACTAAAGTAGAATGGATTTGTGTCGACACCTCAGCCTATTTTAACCTGCCCAAACATTTTAAAATGCGGACTGATCTAGAAAACAAATGGCGACAAATGCCAAAAATATAAATATGTGGCCGGATATCATGACATTATTCAAACTGCGTTCAGAGCTCTGAATTAAGATGTTCATCCGATCAACAATGGCGTTTGCTTGTCCAAAATTGGTACCAAGTTCATATAGTTTTTATATTATTAATAGTTTAATACTAATGTCGCATTAATATTTACATGACTCAAAACAATATAATCATTTTAGAATAGAAAACAAAATACTCGTTATTATATAACTGTTTTATACATAGTAGGTTGAGAAGGCAATGAATGAGCTGGAGGCTGAAGGTCGAAAAGCATCGGCAGTTTTCATCACGTCTCCTACTTATCACGGCATTTGCAGCAACCTAGAACAAATTTCCCTCTTGTGTCATTCCCAAAACATTCCACTTATTGTAGACGAGGCTCATGGGGCCCACTTACGCTTTCACGAAAGCTCACTACCTCTTTCAGCTCTTTATCAAGGAGCTGATATATCCATACAGTCTACCCACAAGGTTTTGGGATCTCTCACACAATCTTCAATGTTACGTTTGTCCGGAAACATTGTTGATAGAGAAAGAATATGCAAGTGCCTTGAAACCCTTCAAAGCACAAGTCCCAGTTTTCTTCTCTTAGCTTCCTTAGATGCTGCAAGAGCTCAAATAAGTGAAAAACCACAAACCATTTTTAACAAACCAGTTGAACTAGCCATGGAAGCAAAAGCTCTTATTGAAGGGATTACCGGAATTAATGTTCTTAATTCATCTACGTTTGAGACCGACCCTTTAAGGATTACCGTTGGGGTGTGGAATCTTGGTATATCTGATTTTGAAGCTTATGATATCTTAGAAAAAGATTACGGAGTGATTTCAGAACTTGCGGGGACTCGTTATATTATATTTCCAATAAATCTTGGAACCTGTAAGGATGATATTTTAAGACTAGTGGCCAGGTTAAAGCACGTATCTCAAACGTGTAACTCAATTCGAGAAAATGATTTACAACCTCTTATTGAAGTGAATACTAGGATGCGATTGAGCCCTCGAGACGCCTTCTTTGCAAGTAAAAAGAAAGTGAGGTTTGAAGAAAGTGCCGGGAAAGTGTGTGGGGAGTTAGTATGTCCATACCCACCGGGAATACCGCTACTTATGCTGGGGAAGACATCACAGATGAAGCATTAAGTTATCTTTTAGAGGTAAAAAGCAAGGGTGGCTTTATTCTAGGAGTTACGGATTCCACTCTGTCCTCCATGGTTGTTTGTAGTTAATACATCATCTATTATGGAATTATTTGTAGTGATACATGTGTAGTGTGTCAAGAAATCTTTAAGTTTAAGCGTTGTTAGCAAAGCCTTAATCAAATATATTTTTAAAACTACCTTTTTAAGGTTTTTCATACATGTATTGGGATAACCATGTGGCATATGCCTAATCTATAAGCTAGTTAGCTACAGCTAAAAGTGGTATGATGACTGATTTCTATTTTAGTAAACCCTATCACAACTAACATATGAAGCAAAATAAAAAAGGAAATTCACGTATAGTGAACTCATACAAAGGTGTAGACTTAATAGTGAATATTATCTATAAACAAAAATTTTGAATTTTGGTGTGTTAAAGGTACCTAATTCGTCCATAACGGCCCGTTCTTGGCCGGAGCACGTGTTTCTACTTTTATTTTCTTGTGTTTGGTATTTTTTTTTTCTGTTTCCTTATGATATGTTAATGTGTTGTTTTTTGGAGTGTTTTTAAGACAATCATCCTAATTCATAAACTCATATAAAGGTGTAGATTTATGATAAGACACGGAAACAAAGCTAAAAGCATCACAAATAGGGGATTCTTGGAGTGTTTTTAAGGAGAGAGAATATGATGTGAATGAGAGAGGATATGATGTAGAGGAGGAAATGTGTGGTGAAATAATGCATTAAGAATATATTTGTAGTAGAAGGAGAGTGGAGAGAAAATAGAGGAGAGATGGTTTATTATTATGATTCATGTGACATATAAAAACACTTCTAAAAGCATCTATTATGAGTTTTTAGTTATATTGTTGTGTTATATTAAAAAAAAAAGAAGAAAAATCAGATAATTCGCTGAACTCACCGTTCGCCTGAACCATAACAGGCTCAGACGGCTTCAGCGGCAACTTCAACGAGTGTCCAGTCAGCACTGTATGGCACAATATTATTAGAGAATTTGGAGCTCGGCTTCAGCAACAACACACTCTAATAAGAAATTCCCAGGTTTGACTTTAGTCAGACCATGTGATGAACTTTGGGTCAAATTGTAAAATTGTTAAGCTAAATAAGTTGGGTTTAAGTTGACATTATGGGTTTGCGGGTTAGCCTGTCCACTCCGTATATTCTTAAAACATATGTGATATCAACATTCATTGTTTTCACTTTGTATTTCCTACTGCTATAAGATTAGGAATTTATTCTCAACACAAAACCTTTTTTTCTTTTAATCCAAAATGTTTCTTTCCAAGCTCTATATAAAGGAGAGAGAATAGTTATTAAAAAAAAAGACCAGAATCATAGCTATTACTTTCATAAAGCATATCCAAACACCCCGGGTAACATATATAACCACATCCATTAGGGATATTGTTGCCTTCACATTTTGGCCCCAAACCATGCCAAAAAAGCACTTCCTAACAATTTCTTACCACTTCTAACCAAAATGCTTGCAGAATCAAGACTTTTTTCTTTCTTAACCAATACCACCCGATCCGAATCAAGCAATCTACAAGATGATTTTGATTCTTGAAACCAATAACCTCAAGATTTCTTCATAATATATACAATCTAAGCTCTTAAGCATCCATAAACCAAACCAAACCGATCTAAACACCAGTACCTGACCAACCAACCGGTGCAGACAAACTATGTGCAGCCTGTGGAACCATGCAATGCTGTTGCCACTGGTTCACACCTTCGCAGCCACTCACTGAACCAAACCCACTATTGTGAACCTGTTGAGGGTCATCATCACCTTCAACATCCATGTCATCAACATCCATCATCTCAGATACTTCATCTGCATTATTCTCCACTTCTGCCATTAATTGACGGTTTGAATGCATTGGCACCCATGGTACAACCGCCAAACTTCCGTTGTTATGATCAGCATCATTCTTATTATTATTCTCCTGCTCTTCATTTATACCGTTTAAAGATTCAAGGGCTTGTGATCGATTCGACCAGAACATTCGATCTGTACACAACATAAGAAGACTAACCATCACTCGAATGCAAGATGCTGGTTTATAAGATATGGAGTTATGAACTTACTTTTGAACCCTGAAAGGAAGTCTGAATTAACAGTGAATGAGAATGGGGATCGCGATTGCAATAAAGGGATGTTGTTAACGGGATCATATAGAACAATTGCTCTCTCTTCTTTCACTGGGAGAGTGTGACTCAAGTCATCAACTATTGTATTTGAGGGTTCCGGTTGGGCAAATGTCACGGGATTCACCATCTCTTCTTCCTTGATAACTGGAGGTAACTCGGCATCCTAACAATAAGTTTAAATTCTGTTTATGTTAATTACAAATTAGAACCCTAAAATAACTATCCGTTTGATGCATCAATCAAAGATAAAATATTCAAAACAATTTCACGAAGGAATGATTGACCATAATAATTCAGATTCACTATAAAAGCTCATACAAACTTCGAATTGAAAATTTCAATTAAACGATCGAATCTCCATGCGAACTAATTTAACGGATTATGGAACAAAACGACTGAAAAATCACCACAAAAACTCACACATAACTCTAATCGAAAAATATAGGTTACACATATATTCAACAAAACTCTGAAGATCTATCAATCGAGCTGTAGATTATCCAAATTGTGCAAATTAATGCTGATCAAAGTTACACATCTTTAGCTTTTTACACCAGACGAGGATCAAAATCACAACTGCACACGCAGACGTATACATGTCGCGTATGTTGGTAAAAACCCTAAAATCAGCATCTGTTTGATTCAAATTAATTTCAGTTAATTTCTTGATTAAAGTCCTGTTACACGAACTAATTTGACGAACATATTAATAAATCACTGCAAAAGCTCATACAAACTTCCGATCGATAACTCTAGGTTTTGCTTAAACAATTCAACCTCCATATGAACTTAATTATTGACAAAAACAACTACAAACTTCGAAAATTCTAATGTTCAATGATCAAATCCAATTTCTAACCTAAATTCAACAAATAACTGAAAATCCACCAATCGAGCTTAAATCATCCAAATAATACTGCTAATTAAACAACAATCTCAATTAAGTGCGTACGTACGTACCAGACGGCGCATTTTAGTGGCTGGAGAAGCAAGCGAGAAGTCATCGTTGGCTTCTTCCAGATTCTTCCTCTTCAATTTCACCGGAAAATAATATCCTTCTTCTTCCATATTGTGATCACAACGATTACTTTTATTTTATTGAATGAAATTAATTTTATGGCAATTAAGATCTGAAACTGCAAGAGAAGAAGAAGTGATTATGATTACAATTACACAATTCGCATAATGCTTGGTATGAATGAAGATTTATTATATTAATCGGTGGAAGTGTGTAGGGTTTTGTGACTCTGAAGATGACTCTAGATGTCTCCGGAAGCTTGGTTGGGTGTACTGTTGTTGGTCATTCACTTTTCAGTTTTCACAACCTAATCATATGTCATTAACTTTCGTCTAGTTTTGCCTGTCTATTATTATTTTTGGGTTAGCTTCAAATAATAAGCTTAATTTTCTAAAGAAGGTGAGAAAGCATGGTATTTTAGTCTAACACTTTAATATCAAAACTCATATACTTTAATCTCAAAACCTACTTACATTAATTTTTAAAAACCCAATTACATATTCACTCATCTCCTACAACCACCACCACTCCACCGCCCACCGCCGCCACCTGGCCGGAAAAGTCTAAAAAAACACAATGAAAAACACTATAAAAAACACAATGGAAAAAAACACTATAAAAAAAAACACAATAATAAAAACACAATAAAAAACACAATCGTATGACACAATGGAAAAAACACAATGAAAAATACTATTGTATAACACAGTTTTGTAAAACACAATTTATAAAAAAACCCACTATTTTTTTTTTAAATTTTTATATTACAATGTGGTACTCATAAAAGATAAAAAGACACTCGTTATTATGGTGAATTTGTTTTTCAATAAAAACGTCGTAAAAAAAAGTTATGGACGTTTTAAAATGATGGGGAAATTGGCATGTGCCTTGCATGTAGAGAGAGAAAGTCAACAAATGTGTTACTCCTTTTATGCCCTTTACCTTGTGTTCACACTTGATTTCCCCCTAAACTAATCTCAACCCTCCATGTTAAAAATTAATGGACAAGATTACTTTATATCGTTCTTACAAAAACTATACTTCCTATTATAACCTAACCCTATTTTTTGTATATCATACTTTATTATTTAGTAAAAATTCAAATAAATTAATTACACATAACCGTTTATGATTTATCCAAACCATACATCTGAAAATTCTAACTTTTCCTCAAACCGTACTAATGCTTCATTCTAACAACTTCATAAATTCTAACTTTTCCTCAAACCGTACTAATGCTTCATTCTAACAACTTCATGTTAATTATCAAAATTGTGTTTTCACATTAACTTACACTATTCATGCTTTGCACTATAATATGAACTTTCGGTACTGCATTGATATGCACCTCTTCACTAGGTACGGTCTCCCTACGCTTTTGAATATGAGGGTTGAGCCGTTGAGTACGTGGATGTATCATGTAAGTTTTTGTCTGTCATGTTTTATTATTAATATTTTTGATTAATAATGGTTTTTTGTTTTATCTTGCATGTTCATAAAAGAAATTTAGATTTGTTTCCTATTCGTATTATTCTTTAAAATCCAAACTAGTATATATATTTTTCTCTTAACAAACTAATACATATGTATGCGTGATACTTGCGGATATGCTCACTAACCAAAAAATTAGTTATCTGGCAATATGATCGATGGCTATTGGGTTGAATACAAGACATAAATTTACAGTCAGGTATTATCTATATATAGTAGAAGAGAACCTTGATGTCACGAAGCTAATTTTTGATTTTGTTTGTTTTTTATATTTAGCAGATAACTGTGATACAAGAAGTGTAAAATTGCTTGTAGCTAGGCGGTTATTTTGTGGCTGTGTTTGTGGTGTGAATTCACTGACCTGTTTTCCCGAGTTCGATTCTAGGGGCTGTAAAAATATTTATTTTCTTCTTTTGTTTGTTTACGTAGGTTGTCCTTTTTTGTTTACACATTACTTTCTATGAAATTTGAATTCTTTCCTCTTTTTTATGTAGCTAGCTGGTTTTTCTTTATTTCTTTTTTACATTTTACTTTCTATGAAAATAACAACTTCTTGGTTTTTTGATACACTTTACTTTCTTATTAATCGTATTAGGTACCAACACCGTCAATACCGGTCGCATACACGTCGAGCCATGATAATTATACACAAATATTGTCTTCGCTACCTTTTTTAAAATAAGCTAACGTATTGTGTTTGGACGTTGACTGTAACATCTATGGTTTTTTCTTGCAAAAACGCTAGTCTCTTGTGCTCATATTTAATAAAGTTTTCGTATTAATTTCATCGTCTACGTTTATTAGTGTTGAATTATGTGTCATTTGTTGAATAACATTATCTTTATATGCGTAATTATATGATCATATATTCATTTCATCATAATCGTGCTTAATCGTTAATATGACCCGTTGAACCGGAATGCCTAGATTAATATTTTATAACATATAACAAAATATTTTGTTATTATTAATTTTATCTTAAGTATTTAAATTAATCATTAATTTTATCCTATAAATTAATCATGTGATTTAAAAAAAATGAAACATTCTAGAACCTTCTAAATTCACCTTGTTTCTTAAGTTTTTGTTTGATAAATATCTTATAATTTGAAAAAATAAAAAGATAAATAAATTTAATGAGTGCCGTGCACTTTATTTGTGCATGCACCCATATATACTTTTTTTTTTAAATTATTATTATTATCATCATTATTATTAGTTTTTCTCTTAAGTTTTAAACAAGTTTTATCTCTATTACAATTGTATTTAAACTTCCAACTCTCCACTATAAATAGAGCCTCTCATTCTCATTATTTTTCATACCAAATCCCAATCTCTCTTTTCTCTCTAAGCATAATCAAGTAAGTTTTACATATTTTCTTTATTCTTCATATTTCTTTGATTTTGTTCTTGTTCTTATGAATTTCTTTTAGTTTGTTCTTGTGTTCTTGAGTTTTATTTTGAATCTTCATAGTTGTTTATATACCCTCATCATGATCATCATAAGTTGTTAATAAAACACTTACTTTTTGCTCTAAAAGATTATGATGATCATGTTTTTACAAGAAATCATAATTATTTTTTCAAAATCTTGGATCAAAGCATAATTTCTCCATGAACAACTATGAATATTCTTATGATCTTCAAAAACTCATAAAGTTATCATAACTAAAAATTATATTTACATAATTGGTCCTTATACTTTCATAAATGTCAATAAATATCCTAAACTATAATATTTACACTTTGAACCCTCTACTTTCATAAATGTCGATAAACATCCTAAACTATAATATTTACACTTTGAACCCTATACTTTCTTAAATGTCAATAAACACCCCAACTATATGATATTACACTTTTAACCTCGTACTTTATTATTTCTCAAAACCATTCTAAAACATTTTGAGTTAGTATACAAATAGAGTATAAACCGGGTATGTATGCATCTGACAAGCAAACGGTTCTGTCGAAGGCAAGAGTGGCGTAAATAATCCTAGTGGACCCGTGACTCTTACCTGGGAATCAACTTGCTGGAGGTCATGCTCTTGGTTTAGAACATTCTAGTATGCGACACTCTTAACTAATTTAAAATTCAAACTTAATCTAGGGCATCCCGTAACCGGTTCAACAAACTCTTGCTCGTGTTCGTGTTCATCCGTCAAGCAAGGTGAGTTCATAGCCCCTTTTCATGCTTTTAAACGTTTTATACTTCGGGGTGGAAACATGCAACTTATTTATTCTATGTTTAATACATGCTATTTGATTCAAGCTTTGTTTCATAATATTCGTTATGTGTACTCATTACAAGTGTATACTTAATCACATGTACAACCATTAACTTGTTAAGCCTATGGTAGTATGATGATAGATCTATTGGCCCGACCCGCCCACGCAGGCCTCGGGGTAGAGGCCTGTGTGTTCAGAATCCGACGATCATTAAACATTAAACATAATAGTCTAATCGTGGATTAGACGACTCACTAAATGTGTCAGAGGTTTGATTGTAATCACAAAAGTATACAAGTAACTTAACACATATGGAATGTTTTCAACATAAAACGTATTTTTAAAACCTGTGTTCTCACCAACTATTTTTAGTTGACACTCTCGCATGTTTTTCAGGTGATGGAAATTAAGTTATGAAGATTCTTGAAGTTTCATATAGGGGATGAGTCAGACTTAGAAGTTTAATAAATAAATTGCTATGTCATGTTTTCTATTTGGATTATGTTTGGTTTGAGCAATATGTTGGTTTATTCTAGTGTGAGTTTTTACATTTAATATCATGTGCATGATTTCAATCTACGCACGCCCCGACGTTTTCACCTTCGGCCGAGGGGTGTGACAGATTGGTATCAGAGCCTTGGTCGTAGAGAGTTAGTAACCGACCTACGTCCAGGAATGCCCCTTAGGTTGAAATTATGTGCTATTAAATGTCCTAACTTCTTATTTTTAGCATGTCTCTCGATTTCGTCAACTCTTTCATAAACTCCTACACCCATTGCCACCGTGGGACGAAGACTGCATTGCTTTATTTTATAGCAAAAAATTTGCTTTATTATTCCTTACTCTTTTACTTATCCACCTTATATGATGATTTCTTAGAATGCCTCCTCGTCGCGATGCCTCCAATGACACCAACGAAAACAACGACAATGACACCCCACTTGCAACTGTGCTCGCTCAAATGGCTACCCTTCTTCCCGCTATTGTCAATCAACTCAACGGCAACAACAACAATAATGGAAACAACTACGATCAATCCTACCGAACCTTTGTTGCTTCAAAACCTATCGAGTTTACCGGCTCGGAAGGTGCCACCGGGTTGCTGCAATGGTTCGAGAGCACGGAAGCCGCTTTAAGCATGTGCAATTGTCTGGGGAATCTAAAGGTGAAGTATGCTGCTAGCACCCTCATGCTAGGGGCCTTGACTTGGTGGACCACTCAAATCAGGACTCGAGGTCGTGAGCCAGCCTTGGCTCTACCTTGGGCCGAATTAAAAGACCTACTGACTAGGAAATATTGTCACAAGAGCGAACTCCGAAAGATGGAAGATGAGCTTTTGGGTCATACCATGAAAGGAGACGATCACCTTGGCTATACCAACTGTTTCCAAGAACTATCCCAGCTAGTACCCCACCTAGTCACTCCTGAGGAAAAAGCCATTGATCGCTACATAAATGGCTTACCTCCTTCAATGAGGAGCATGAACTTGACCATTAATCCTGGAACCCTCCAAGATGCTATACACCTAGCCAGTAACTTAACCGATGAACTAGTCAAAACCGGAATTTTGGAGAAGGATTCGGGGAAACAAAAGGAGAGAGAATTCGAGAAGACTAGCTACCAACCTAATAAGAAACCAAAAACCACCAACTTTTCTGCAGTCACCCCTGCTGTGCCCGTCCAAGCTATGGCTCCTACTAACCATGCCCCAGCTAGGGCAGGGTACTCTGGACCTCACCCCCTATGCTCCACCTGCAACTATCATCACCCACCAAGTTCCCAATGCCGAAACTGTACAAATTGTGGTCGATTTGGTCATCTAGCCCCTCGATGCTGAACTGCCCCTGATGCTATTAATCAAGCCATGGTCACCAACCCTGCTCCACCAAACAATAACAATGCTCGTGCTTGCTTTCAATGCGGTGGTTTAGATCATTTCAAGAACAACTGTCCCCAATTGGCTCCAAATAACAACCAAGCCACTCGTGGTAGAGCTTTCACTATTGGTGCTTCGGATGCACGTCAAGATCCCAATGTCATAACCGCTAGGTAGCTTTGAAATAGTTGTGGGAATGGATTGGTTATCCCATAATCAAGCCGAAGTTGCCTGTGCCGAGAAGCTCATTCGTATCCCTTTACAATCCGGAGAAACACTAATCATTCAAGGAGATAAACCCGATCGTAATCTTAAAATTATCTCTTGTATGAAGGCCCGTAAACTTTTGAGGAAACAATGCTGTGCCTTTTTAGCCCATGTAGTTGACAAGAAATCCGAAGGGAAAAAGATTCAAGACATTCCCGTTATCAAAGACTATCCCGAAGTTTTTCCCGATGACTTGCCAGGACTTCCTCCGACTCGACAAGTCGAATTTCGAATCGACCTTATACCCGGTGCAACTCCCATATCCAAAGCTCCATACCGTTTAGCCCCGTCCGAAATGCAAGAACTCTCTAGCCAACTTCAAGAACTTCTCGACAAGGGATTCATCCGGCCTAGTTTCTCACCTTGGGGAGCTTCTGTCCTTTTTGTCAAAAAGAAGGACGGATCTTTCCACATGTGCATCGAATACCGAGAGTTAAATAAACTCACCATCAAGAATCGGTACCCACTACCGAGGATTGATGATCTCTTCGATCAGCTTCAAGGAGCCACTTTTTTTTTTCAAAAATTGATCTCCGCTCGGGTTATCATCAACTGTGAATCCTTGATGAAGACATACCCAAAATTGCCTTTTGAACCCGCTATGGACACTATGAGTTCATGGTTATGCCCTTTGGCTTGACTAATGCACCCGCAGTATTCATGGACCTCATGAACCGAGTTTGTAAAGCGTATCTCGACAAATTCATCATCGTTTTTATTGATGACATTTTAATATATTCAAGAACCAAGACTGATCATGAGCAACACCTTCGTCTCACCTTAGAACTATCGAAGAAACAACATCTTTATGCTAAATTTTTGAAATATGAATTCTAGCTTCACGAAGTTCAATTTTTGGGTCATGTTATCAATGATAAAGGTATACACGTGGACCCCGCAAAATCAAAGCCATTAAAAATTGGGAGCTCCGAAAACCCCATCAGAAATTCATTTATTCCTTGGTCTAGCTGGTTATTATCGTCGTTTCATTTCGAATTTCTCAAAAATAGCCTTACATCTCACCACTTTAACTCAAAAAGGCAAGCCGTTCATTTGGGAACAAGAGCAAGAAGACGCATTCCAAACCTTAAAGAAAAAGCTTTGTAACGCACCCATCTTAGCCCTTCCCGACGAAAACGATGATTTCATTGTCCATTGTGATGCTTCAAATCAAGGTCTTGGTTGTGTACTCATGCAGCGAGGCAAAGTCATAGCTTATGCGTCTCGACTACTCAAGATCCACGAAAAGAACTACACCACTCACGATCTTGAGTTAGGTGCGGTGATTTTCGCTCTAAAAATTTGGAGACACTACCTTTATGGAACTAAATGTGTCATCTATACTGATCATAAAAGCTTGCAACACATTCTTAACCCAAAAGAACTCAACATGAGGCAACAGCGTTGGGTCGAGCTTCAGCACTTAATTCCTTGTCCAAATTAGACTTCAACGGACCAACAACAGATTTTGTGGGGTTTTGCATCTTCCTGGCTTCAATAATATTAATCTTATGATGATGTTCCACAACTGTTAATGGTTTGTTAATCTTGACTTTTTTCTCCAACACCGTCCTAAACGTGGAAAGGTGAAAGATATCTAGGAGTTTATTAAAAGTCAAGCGAAATGCAGATTTCAAAGTTGGACTCCTCAAACTCCATATCTTCATGTGTCTAAAGTCAAGAAAGTTGATGAAACGGATGATTTTGTGAAGACCTGGAGGTACAAGCAACCAGAAACTCTAAAAGTGATTCCCATGTACCCGATGGAGCAAGACTTTCATGTTTATTTTCGGTGGTCGTACTATGATGAAAACCGTGGTGAAGCTCCGATAGTGTTAAACAGAGATGGAGTGTGGGATGTGATAGATGTGATGGATCCGATGTGGTTAGTGAACTGTTCTGAGAAGGATATAGAGACGCTGCATAAGTGCAAGATTCAAGTATCACGTGATAAACATCATGCGTCTGCTATGCAATACCAAAAGGTGATTAAGATTTGTTATAAGTATAAGATTCACTCTGGTGAAGTCTGGAAGAGTAAATGTTTTGAGTTAAGTGAAGAGGAAGCAAAGAAGGAGAAGGAAAGAGAGGAGGAGATAAAGGAAAAGATAAGGATTGCAGCATTGAAAAGATTTCAATACAAAGGCATTGGAGTATCAATTCCAACTAATCAGAACCCCTCATCTAAACGTTCATGGGAAGATATGAGGTGGGAGTATAACGAAAAGACATCTAAGAAGAAAGATTGAAGATCAAAGACCTAGCAACATCCAAGGGGGAGTCTATTAGGACATAATGTCTATTGCCAGGGTCTTAGATGTACTAGATATGATTGTATAGGGCTAAAAATGTCAAATGTATAGGTTGTGTTTGATAGTCAACGCATAAGTCTTCAAGTCAACGCATATCATATGCGGCGTATATGATATACGCCGTATATCATATACGGACTTGATGAGCTTGTTCGTGTTTCCTATAAATAGGGGACTTATGCGTTTCTACTTAGACTTTTGGGTGAATGTTAGAGTGAGAGAGTAGAGAGATAAAGTTGCTACAAAGTCATATCTTGTAATCTTTGAAGTTATCAATGAAGAATATGCTTAATGTTTACTTGTTTTGTTCAATCTCAATGGATTTCGCACTTTGAGATACAAGCTGTAACATCTAGAGATCCTAATTTTTGTATACATCAGCATGACATCCTCTTTCAAGTGGTATCAGAGATTTATGGCTCGCTACTAGCTTGAACATCACAAGTTTTCAAGGTTATTGTTTCTATCTTCTAATTCAACTGTCAAAAGTCCTTCAATTTTTTACTAGATATTCCTTACCTATCCGTGGCAAATCCTTCAAGTTTACACTCAAGTCCTACATCATTTGAACATCCAAATTACCAAAATTCCAAAAAGATGCCTTTTAGCGGATATGTCATATCAACGCATATGTTCTTCCCGTAAAACATATCCGGCGTATATGTTATAAGGTGAAAAACATATACGTGTGTATACATATACGTTGACCTATACTTATCCGTTAACAAACATATACGTTGACCTTCATACATATCCGTTGATCAAGAACAGAATTTTTACGTTGACTTTCTTTGACCAAAATGGAAAACATTAGTGCGTGTGTGTCACAGCCTTCTGCATTGCTTCAGAACATTAATCTCGAGAACGAAATGGGAACATCAAACAAGCCACCTATGCTTCTCCGTATGGAAGATTATCCGTCTTGGGCTGACAAGTTTGAAACGTACGTACAAGCTTTGAACAACGAGACGTGGACGGCTGTTGAGGAAGAATACATTATTCCGAAGAATGAGAATGGGAGCAATCACAGGTTGTCACAAATTGCTGAAGGTGACAGAAATCAGTTCTTAAGAGAAAAGAAGATGTTGAATTTGTTTCAACAAGCCATTAAAGCTGAAAATTTTCAATTACTACAACACAATGGCTCGTGCTACTCAATTTGGCAAGCTCTACTAAACAAGGATAGAGGAAACCCTGATATGAAGAAAAGCAAGATGGCACTGCTGAAGAAAGAGTTTGATATCTTTACTCAAGTTAAGGGGGAAACTTTTGCGTAGTTGGTTGAGAGATATTGCCACTTGGTGAATGAAATGAAAAGATTAGGCATTGACATGCCTGATTATGAGTACATTGATAAGCTCGTTGACGCACTTCTTGAAGAATGAGGCACTTTCATAATGATCCAACAGTCAAATCCTGTTGCATATGCCCGATTAAACCTTGCTAGATTTATTGAAAAGCTTGAGGCATACGAATTAGAGCTTAGAAAAAAACAGAAGATAAAATCAACAGCAATTTCACAAGATGTTGTGTTGTATTTCAAAGGTTCACAATCTGCTACTTTTTCAAATCCTAAGATTCTCACAGCCTTTTGTGCTGAGCCAACTGGACAAGCTTGTGTTTCCAATGTTACTGCTACTCCACATTACAGTAGTAGTTATTCTGGAACGATTCCAGGAACGATTTCAGTATCTCAAGCATAAGATCCTGATATTGTACAGTGCAACATTGCTGTAAATCTGAAGAATGCAGGAAACTTGACCACTGACACTGTAAAGGAACATATGGCATTCCTTGGATCAGTTTTATAATCATACCAGTGTCTGGTCGCAGGTGGTATTGGAAATTATAATATGACAAAAGAAGACTACGACCAGATTGATCCAGAAGAAATGGAAATGATTGATATACGGTGGTGCATGGTAAGTGTGATTAGAAGGGCTCAAAGGTTCAAGGAGATAACCGGAAGAAATGTGCTAGATGGATCAACATCAAAGTTGGGTTTTGATAAATCTAAAGTGATATGCTTTAGGTGCAAAGAAAAAGGACACTTCAAGAGAGAGTGTACAAGAAAAAATGTGGACGATAATACTGCAAATCCCTTTACTAGGGATTACTACAAACAGGCAATTTATCATCGAACTGAGGTAGAATCATCAAAAGGCAAGAAACCAAAGGAAGCATCAACCTCACAACAAAAAGCTGCTACAGCTCAGATGGACGTGGTAGACATAGTTGAGAAAGAACTATTATACTGTCCTAAACGTGGAATGGTGAAAGATATCTGGGAGTTTATCAAACGTCAAGTGAAATGCAGATTTTGAAGTTGGACTCCTCAAACTCCATATCTTCATGTGTCTAGAGTCAAGAAAGATCCTGAAATGGATGATTTTGTGAAGACCTGGAGGTACAAGCAACCAGAAACTCTAAAAGTGATTCCATTTACCCGATGGAGCAAGACTTTCATGTTTATTTTCGGTGGTGGTACTATGATGAAAACCGTGGTGAAGCTCAGATAGTGTTAAACAGAGATGGAGTGTGGGATGCGATAGATGTGATGGATCCGATGTGGTTAGTGAACTGTTCTGAGAAGGATATAGAGACGCTGCATAAGTGCAAGATTCAAGTATCACGTGATAAACATCATGCGTCTGCTATGCAATACCAGAAGGTGATTAAGATTTGTTATAAGTATAAGATTCACACTGGAGAAGTCTGGAAGAGTAAATGGTTTGAGTTTAGTGAAAAGGAAGCAAAGAAGGAGAAGGAATGAGAGGAGGAGATAAAGGAGAAGATAAGGATTGCAGCACTGAAAAGATTTCAATACAAAGGCGTTGGAGTATCAATTCCAACTAATCAGAACCCTCATCTAAACGGTCATGGGAAGATATGAGGAGGGAGTATAGAGAAAAGATGTCTAAGAAGAAAGACGGAAAGATTGAAGATAAAAGACCTAGCAACATCCAAGGGGGAGTATGTTAGGACATAATGTCTATTGCTAGGGTCTTAGATGTACTAGATATGATTGTATAGGGCTAAAAATGTCAAATGTATAGGTTGTGTTTGATAGTCAACGCATAAATCTTCAAGTCAACGCATATCATATGCGGCGTATATGATATACGCCGTATATCAACGGACTTGATGAGCTTGTTCATGTTTCTTATAAATAGGGGACTTATGCGTTTCTACTTAGACTTTTGGGTGAATGTTAGAGTGAGAGAGTAGAGAGATAAAGTTGCTACAAAGTCATATCTTGTAATCTTTAAAGTTATCAATGAAGAATGTGCTTAATGTTTACTTGTTTTGTTCACTCTCAATGGATTCCGCACTTTGATATACAAGTTGTAACATCTAGAGATCCTAATTGTTGTATACATCAGCATGGCATACTCTTTCATCCATCACTTCAATATTTGCATCTAGTAACCAAGGAAGAATATCCCATTCAGCATTTTCATTAAACTGACTCCTTGCTGCCTTTATTCTTTTGTAAATGTTTGGATCTTGCAATCTCAATTGTTCGCTAGCTAAATTCAAATCTTGCAAAGATCTGTTGATCAGAAATTGTATGAACTATGGATGCATTAGAAAAATCTCTGATGTTCCTCCTTCTCAGCATTACTAACCAAACCATTGAAGATGAATCTTGAAAAGTTGAAAGGTTGGTTAAACAAGATTGCCACTGTCATTGTAGCCAGTTCCCTACTCAAAAGAGTCCATGTGCCTCTTCTTGGTGATAGAGACTGAATGACATGATGTGTCAAAAATCTGTATGTCAATGGAAAACTCCCTTTCTGAAATTGACCTTCTTGGAATATTCGTAATAGTCTCTAGGTTGAATATAGAGGCTGCTCTTGATGATTATCATTTAATTGCAAAGCTTGCTCTTATGGAAGCTTCAGTGACTTCAATATCTTGACCCAACACAGATGCTTCGATTCTCTTTCCGTTCACATCATCCCTTTATTTAGCAGAACCCCAGAAATCTGTGATGTGATTTCTATAGATTATCGGGTTCTCTGTTAGTGCCACCCGTATATTGGAGTTATTGAGGAAGTTTATTATGAACTCCAACTCCCGATTATCATTATCTACCACCAGGTGGGCGCACATATTGTTCTTTGGTTCGAATCTCATTGCCATCAGTTCTGCAAAATAAAGGAAATAATCAGTACTCATAATAATAGAATAATAGCAGTTAGTAGTTAGAAAAGAAAGTGATCTTCAGTAACCTGTTCCGTAACAATTTGCGAACCTACACAAATCAAGTAAACAGTTAGTAATAGTACAATAGAAACCCTAATTTCGAAACTCGGGGATACGATAATCGATCATCGATATCTTACCAAGGTCGAAACAGAGCTAATGGCTATATTCGAGTAAATATTGAGCATAGACGAGTATTTGGGACGAGCAGTGGAGTTACGAGCAAAGGGTTTTCGTTTTAGGTTAAAAAAAGAGGGAAAATAAATGTTAGGAAAATTTTCTAAGTCCCCCTTTTATACCTAACGATTGGATAGTACAACCTCGAATTGTCATCTAGTGCACTACAGTTGTCATTTAATTTGAATTAATTGTACCTCCTCTGCTCGAGCATACAACCAAAGGAACAGTTGTCTCCCATCGTACTTGACTATTCCTTTCAGAGCGTGCTCGAGTTGCTTTTAAGTGAAATGGTTAAGTAATATTGAGATTGTTCATTTAGAGGTTTGCTCGAAAATTAGTATACTAGATAAAAGAACTTAAGAATTTCTTAAGTGCTTTTGAGATATTTCGACACTATTCTCGAGTATAACTATGCTCGAGACTGTTACTTAACCACAATTTCAAATTTTAATGTTCAAAATAAACGACCATATATGCTCGAATGTAATATCATACTCGAGAACATTACAAACACGTAACAAAATCCGTTCAAACAGGAAAGTCAGCAAGCTGGAGATATTTAGCATGCTCGAAAACACTTAGACAAATTTTCAATCACAACACACATCTCTTGTGCTTGAAGTACTTAGAGAGTCATTCAGTCAATCAATCATACTTGAAACACATTCAAATCATCAACTCTACTCGAACATACTTAAACAAATTATTCTGCGGTAACCTATGCTCGTAGAGTATCCTTATGCTCGAAATACTTAGAAAAATCTATCATTCCACAACTTGTGCTCGTAGAGCCAAGCCTAAGTATCTAGCATACACTCATGCTCGAAATTCAAATTTATGTTAAAACTGCAAGAATCTATGCTCGAATGACTCAGTAAAATTCACAACACATATCTTTGTGCTCGAAGATCATGATCTATGCTCGTAAGACTTAAAAAAAATTTCATAGCTGATCATTGTGCTTGAAGAGCAGACACAAGATATCTATGCTCGAAACACTCAGAAAAGTTTTCAAAGCATATCATTGTGCTCGATGAGCAACAAAAAGCAATTTCAACCATCGAGTCATGCTCGAAGCATTTCTGTGAGCAATTCTAATACATAGAACATGCTCAAAAAGACTTGTAATATTTCAGATCACATATTTGAAACAAATAAACATTTGCCTAACACTTAGACATGTTCACATATAAACCTTTACTCAAATCATCAATTTTATCATTTCAAACACTGCATTGACTTAAACATAAGTTTAAGATGAATAAGAGATCAAAATTCAGTTAATGGTCTTTTCAAACATTTATAGAGAGATCTCAACAAGGGATCATACTGTCTAAGCACTTTCATAACACTTCATGGTTGAGTTTATTATGACACAAAACAGGTTGATAGCAGGTATATACTTAGCATAATTATCATTGTTTTCAGTGATATTATTAAGGTTCATTTAGATGCATAAGGTGTGAATGGTTAACACTTTGGACTTTGGTTGATCCTTGTCTCTTATCCAAGCTTATTTAGCTTTCTCCAAGTCACCCCATTTTGACTTCAACCCCTTGATATATGGTCAAAATAGTTTTGAATTATTAGAGTAGAAGTTACAAAGATCATACTTTAAGGTTGAACGTTGGACTTACATGCCATCCGGACTTACAAGCCTTAAATTAGGGTGTTTAGGACTTACTTGTATGCCCCACCCCTGTAGTTCCCTTGATGCCCCTTTAATTCTGACTATTTTCTTAGAGAATATTAATATTTATTATTGGCATTTGGAACCCTTTTTTTTGTTTTTTTTATTTTTTTATATACTATTTAGGCTAATACTTATTTACATATAGCTGCTCAAATATTAAATGAAAGATTTTGGGTGACCATAACATCAACAGGATTGTGTATGACTGGATAATTACCTTTCTTATTATCATTTGGAGAGATGTGTAAGGAAACATACCTTTATCTTCAAATGTTTCACCACATCAGTCTTAGCAAAATCATTATGTTTATATCACTTATACAACTATTCACCATGGAAAGCTGCCATGCAATGTCAATGACTGACTTAGGTCTTTTAGATCTATAATCCATGTGCTAGTTTGATCAGATAGTGTTCTATCATTTCCCACAATGTTGGATACAATCTCTATCTTAAGACTTTCAAGCTTCTATAAAGCTTGCAACTGAATGTTCTTATCATTTCTCATATTGAGATCACCAGAATAGTTTGCTCCATTTATTGTTTCAAAATACACATTTAAACTTCGTTAAGCATCTGATTTTGAAGATAATTTCGTCTTTCAAGAGCATTTGACTTGCAAACTTTTTCAAAACTATACACATGATTCATTCAAACAAACAGATTCATTCACATTGATCATTAAAGCACATATGAATCATATAAGTCAAGAATCAAGTAATCACAAATGTATATCATTTCAATGCAAATAATTCAATCAGATTTCAATCACAAATCAGTTCATCCAGATCAATCACAACAATTAGTCAATCAATCAATTTGGCAAACAGGACATAATTAGCACATACCACTCATTCATTTGAATAATCAGGATATAAGCAATAGAATAGTCATCTAAGCATAAATTACTGAATCATGCATTCAGAATAGTGAGTAGCAAACAGACACTCAATTAAATGTGTCACTTCAAGCACACATCATCAATCAGACTTCATCAGCATTGATCATCCCTATGCATTTTAATAGAAAATGAAACCTGGTTTTGTCTAATGGTTTGGTGAATAAATCAGCCAGATTTTCAGTAGTTTCTACCCTTTTCATTTCTATTAAGCCCTTTCACAGCAGTCTCTAATGAAATGATGTCTAATTTCTATGTGTTTAGTCTTAGAATGATGAACAGGATTCTTCACAATGAACATGGCAGCATTATTATCAATTAAATAGGAGTGAATAAGAAATTCAGACCATAATCCAGCAGTTGGATTTGGATCCAGAGAACCTATGCACAGAAAGAAAATCTTGCAATGTACTCAACTTTAGCAGTTGAGATGGATACCGTGGTTTGCTTCTTGCCATGACACTAGCCTATTTCCTAGAAATTGGCATCCTCTTGATGTTGACTTCCTGCTCATGTTGCAGCCATCATAGTCACTATAAGTGTAGGCCAACATGCCAAATAAGGGGTTCTTTGGATACCAGATGCCCAAATTTGGTTTTCCTTTTAAGAATCTGAATAATTTCTTTACTGCTAGCATATGGGAGACTTTTGGGTTTGCTTGGAATCTGGCACATACACACACAGCAAGCATGATATCTGGCCTTGATGCTATTAGATACATCAGTGATCATATCTTGGCCCTATATTTGTGCTACTGGCTCCCCCTTTTCATCAGGTACCATCTTCTCATGTGTGTCCATTGGAGGGGACGCTATCTTGTAGTCTTGGCACTTGAATTTGGTTAGAATTTCTTACACATACTTGGATTGATTGTGAATATTCCATCATTTTTCTGCTGTACTTGCAATCCAAGAAAGAAATTCATTTCTCCCATTGATCTCATATTGTTCTTTGATTCCATCACTTGTTCAAAGTCTTTACATATTTATTCATTTGTTGATCTAAATATGATGTCATCAACATACACTTGTACAAGCAGCAAGTCCTTCTACATTCTCTTGTAGAATAGAGTCTTGTCAATTGCTCCTCTGCAGAATCCATTGTCCAAAAGATGATTTGAAAGCTCATCATACCAAGCTCTAGAGCTTGATAAAGTCCATACAATGCCTTGCTCAATTTGTACACCTTGTTTGGATGATTTGGGTCTTCAAATCCTGGAGGCTGAGTGACATAGACTTCTTCATCAATATTTCCATTTAAGAAGGCAGACTTGACATCCAGTTGATAGACTTTGATGTTCATTGATGCTGCATATGCTAAGAGAATTCTAATGGCCTCCAATAATATTGCAACTGGGGTAAAGACTTCTTCAAAGTCTATCCCTTTTTCCTGTAAGCACCCTAGAGCCACTAGTCTTGCCTTGTTCTTTATGACTATTCCTTTTTCATCCTTTTTATTTCTGAATACCCACTTGGTATTGCATACTTTCCTCTAGGTTTGTCAACCAAATCCCAAACCTGTGGATCCCTGAATTAAGCCAACTCTTCTTGCATTGCTTCTACCCAACTGTTATCTTTCAAAGCTTGATTGATGTTTTTGGGTTCAACTTGGGAGAGAAAGCAAGCATAAAGACAAATGTTTGCCCTTTCAGATGAACTTCTGGTTACTCTCTCATGCAGTTCACCAATGATATTCTCAGCATGATGGTTTCTTTTAACTGAGAAAGTCTGAACAATCTGATCTGCAATTAATTCAGCATCTAGATTTGTCATGTTTACATCAGAAGTTTCATTTTAAGGTTCTTCTTCATTTTCAGGAGATTCTTGATTGATAGCATTTCCTAATGTGGATGCCTCATTATTTCCAATTTGTAGAGAGTCAAACAATGACCGGAACCTGTCTTCATTTCTATCAGTCTCTTCAGGTTGACTGTGCATAGGTTCGCTCTCCACTCCACTTGGACCGTCATTTGAGATTTCAACTGCTATTTCATGTTCATTAGGCTCAACCTCATTTGGTCTTCTGTTATTTCTTACAAAATCAAATTCCTTTTCACATGAGGCAACAGTTGACAACAGCTTGTCCAGATCAATCTTCTTTTGCTTCCCATTTTCTTTAATTCTTGTTCTGAACATGCTGTCATCCATATCTTCATTATAAATCTTGAATGACTTAATCATTTTCTCCAAATAAAACAACCACATTGATCCTTCGACATTGTTAAAGTGACTTTCATTAAATATAATGTCTGAGGACTCAATGACAACCATGTGCTCTTTAACATAAACTCTTTAAGCCTTTGATTGAGATGAATAGCCCACAAAGAAGCATTCCAAAGTTTTGGATTGGCATTTGTTGAGATAGTCTTTTGTGTTCAATAGTGAGCATTTACATCCAAAGGGCTTCAAGAACTTCACATGAGGTTTTTTTTTGAAAATTATCTCGTATAGAGTCTTGATGTAAGTCTTGTCCAATAGGACCCTGTTCTGCACATAGCATGCAGTATTGATAGCTTCTGCCCAAAAAGTCACTGGTAAGTATGCATCTGCAATCATAGTCCTTGCAGCTTCAATTAATGTTCTGTTTCTCCTTTCCGCAACACCAATTTATTCAGGAGTCCTTGGAGCACTGTACTGTTGAAAGATCCTTTTAGAAGTGCAGAATTCATCCATAATTCCATTTTTGAACTCTGTCCCATTTTCACTTCTAATCACTTTCACTTTCTTATCAAATTGATTCTCCATTCTCAGTACACAACTCTTGATTAGGTCAGGAGTCTCATCTTTGTTTCCCATGAAGAAAACCCATGTAAACCTTGAAAAATCATCAGTTATTACAAGGTAGAATCTCTTTCTTCCAATGCTTGGAACACTTACAGGACCAAACAGATCCTTGTAAAGTAGTTCCAACACCTCATCAATTGAATTTATCTGTAGGCTCTTGTGTGAGGAGTTGTGATGTTTTCCTTTGAGACAATAAGAGCATTTTTCTTCTAACTTGAATTCTTTTATAGGAAGACCTATAACATGCTCTCTTTTCACAAGGTTGTTCATGTTCTTGATATTAACATGACACATCTTTCTATGCCACATCTTTGTTTCATTTTCAGTAGCCTTAGATACAAAGCATGAACCACCTCTAGAGATTGCATTCTACATTCTCAGTTCATAGAGGTTTCCATTCCTTGGTGCCATCATCATTATCATTTCAGGTGGGATGACAAATTCAGGCTTCAAAATGAAACAATGTGGATCATCAAAGCCAACCTTGTATCCTTTATCACAAACTTGAGAAATGGTGAGCAGATTGTATTGTAGTCCTTCAACATGCAGCACATTCTCAAAGGATACTTTGCCATTTGTAAGAGTGCCTCTTCCAACAATTTTCTCTCCATTTTCATCACTCCCAAAGGCAACTGGTCCTTCAAACTTTTATTCATAATTTACAAGTGCTTCTCGTCACAAGTCATGTGCCTAGAACACCCACTGTCCATATACCATATATCATTTCCACTTGAGGACTGTTCCTGCACATACAAACACAAGAAGATCAATTACCTTCTGAGTTACAAACTTCATCAGTTTGTAAATCAGAATCAATTGACACTTCAGCAGGAGAGGGAACTGGATCTTCATGCACTATCTCACATGAATCATCAGATTCATATCCATATTTAACAGTAGCTTCAACATTTTCCACTGCAATATGTTCAATCACAAATTCTTCTTCTTTAACACTTCCTCTTTTGTTTTCCATTGAAAGCCTCTAGGTTCAAAACCTTGCTTCAGGAGAAATTTTTCATCTCCATTTAAAACTCCAGGTCTTACTTTATCCTTTGATTTCATGCTTGGTCTCTTACCCCTAACAGTCTTGTCTGATTCACTTGATCCTTCATTCAATTTCAGGACTGTCTTCAATATTTTCTCTAACTTCAGTCTGTGATCTTCATCATCTGATGGATCCTTTTCTTCATTCAAGTATCTATCATACATCTGCTTGTATGCCTTCATGTCTAGTCCACATAAGGTATCAGGAATTTCATATTTATTTTCTTTTTCAACCCAACATGAATCAGTGTGATGCCCATAGGAATCACACTTCTTGCACCACACCTTAGCAAAACTTCCAAGATCTTCTAGTAATTGTTTGTCTTTAATTCTGTCACTAGGTCTTGGAAAGTCAAAACCTAAAGAGGTTTTTGCATACAGAGATCCACTAAACTCCATCTTGATTGGTTTATTCGCTTCAAGCTTTTGTGGATACTTCTCTTTTACAAACTTGATCTTCTTCAGCTTTGCAGAGGTGTTTGATGAACTTACTTTCTCTTTAGCCACAAAACTTTTCCTTGGCACATATTCAGCATCTCCAATATCAAAGAGCTCATGATTGAAGAATACATGATATATTGGAGCATAGAACTAATCAATTGAGTAGCTTCCTAATTGGTTACTCTTGTTCTTGGATTGAGATCTCTCACATAGATCAAACACTTTGTGTTCCCGTCTCATTTTCTCATAATGTTTTTTGATTCTCTGATTTACCTTGGGAACCATTGGGATCTTTTCATCAATTTTCTTCTTTGAAGGCTTCTTCTTTTTGTTATAATCAGTTGACTTGTCACTTTTGCAGCTGCAAGTGCTTCCTTCACTTGAATATTCACTCCATTTCTTCTTAGCTTCATCATATTTCAATTCCTTTTCAATTGATGTACACATTTCTTTCATTACGAACTCACCATCTTCATTAACTGTCACATTGTCATACACCTCTACAAATTCCTTCTTATCTTCAAAAACACTCTTGAATTGCTTCAAGTATTCCTCCATTTGCTCTTTGTCAACCTTGAGTGGGTACTTGTCACATAATGAAGGTGGAAGCTTCTTCAATTTCTCTTCTGGATTCATCTTTTCAATATGTCCCACTATATTTCCAATGGTCACAAGATTTTTCAAGAATTCCATTTGGATCAACAGTTCTGAGTTCTTGAGCTTCTCTTCTATATACATTTTCTTCAGCCCTTCAATTTCAATTATCATTTTTTACTGTGTCAAGTAAGCCTGCATGCAGTCTTCTTCCAGACTTTTTATTTGTTCATCATAAGTGGACTCACTATTTCCATACACATTTAACATTGCAGCTTTCCTTCCACACTCACTTCTCCAGTTCCCAACCTCTTTATTGAGATCATCAATAATTAAAAGAAGTTCAGAAATAGAGGGTTCAATGGGTACCTGTGAGTTTGAAGATTCTCCCTTTTCATGCACTTTTGCCATGTATGCAACATTAGCCTTTTCAATTTATGTTGCATGATTGCTTCAATCAAAATCACCATCTTGAGGCACAATTGGTACAGCAACATTCCCTTGGTCGCTATTCTAGTTCACAGCATTAGCAGCTCCCCTATTCTGGTTCCCATGTATCTGATGTTGGTTGTTTCTTTTTAGAGGTTGAACCTGTTGTTGTTTGGGCCTGTTCTGATGTTGATAGGGATTATGGTTCAGCGGCTGATTTCTTTGTTGATACCTTTGATGATTTTGAGATTGGTTCTGGTAGAACTGATTCTGATTCATTTGGTTTCCAAACTGTTTGGGTTGATTGCATTCTCTTGCAAAGTGTCCCGGCTATTGGAAATTGTAGCAGATAGTTTTTGACTTATCAAATCCAATTCTTTTATTAGGTCTAGAGAAGGTTGATTTCCCAGTCCTATTGTATAGCCTCTTGCTTCTTACAACCAACATAGCAGCCTGCCATTTGATATCCATGTCTTCCAAATCATCTGCATCAATTTGTTCCAAGTCTTCTTCCACAACACTTGTATGAATCCGGTTCTTTGCCACAAAAGCATTATAAGACTCAGTGAACATTAAGAACAGTGCTTAGTACTCATTTCCTTGACTTGGAGCATATGGAGCATGTCCACTGGCAGTTGACACATTGTCATCTTCAATCATTTGAATATTGAACCTCTTTTTATTTGTCCCATTTATTGAGCTTGTATCTGAAGGTTCTTCATTGGTTGCTGAGCTTTTGTTGTTACCTTGCTCATAGGAGCCACAAGTGCATTTATCACCCTAGCCCCCGGCCTTTTGCTCTTCTAACGTAAGCTCCAAGGCTTCACACTAAGTCTTCACTGACATAATATGCATTCTTATGTAGGGTCAGGCAAAACCGTTTTTGCCTAATGGGAACTTCCCCCATATTGCTATCAATGTCTTCATGTCGCATGACCTCTTAACATTACACCACTGAATCCCCAATCCTTTGCTTGCTGTGCAGTGACAGTACCAATATCCACTAATCGTTGTTTCCAGATACGGTTGCCGGTTGACATCTCTTCTAATTCGTCGAACTGCAAAGCTTGTCTTATCTTCTTTCAGCATGTTATTCTCAACCATTTCATGCTCAGCTGCTTGTAAAAAGGAGATCACATCATCCAACTTAAAGTTGGGAAAGCTAGCTTCTATCTTATGAATTTACTGGTCATATACCATTCACCAGAGAGTGATGTGAGCAGTTTCTTATTTGGGTCAAAATCTGTAATCTGTAAATCAGTAGTTTTGATTTCATTGACAATCGTCATGAACCTCTGTAACACAGATTTTAGTCTTTCACCCTCTCTGAACTTGAATCTGTCAAGCTGTTGTTTCAGACGATCTTTCTTGATATCTCTCAACTCAAAATTCCCTTAGAACATTTCAACGACAGCATTGTAGATGTCCTTTGCATTAGTGTAATGATTCACACTAGTTAAGATTTCCCATGATAGACCCAATTTCAGCATAGACAGGCCTTTGTCATCTCTTCTTCTCATCTGCCTTTCTACAACAGCGTTGTTGTTTGGTGCTGCCAATGGAACATGTGGTCCGTCCTTGATAGAGTTCCACAACTTAGTGTCATTGTAGTTGACAGCGGATTCAAACAATACCTTCCATTTTATGTAATTTTCTTGACCGAGCAACCTATTGATCATCCATTTCTTCATATCTGGACTCAGCAACCCAATAACCCTTTCAAGCTTCAACCTTTATCTCAAAACCTTCAGTCCCATGGCCTTCAGTGAGCTTCCAAAGCTCTGATACCACTTGTCAGGACCGGACCTGGTGCAAACCTTAGTAGGTTGACAAGAACACACCAGATCTAACAAACCCAAAGGCCTCTTGAATATTCCGGCAGAATCAGTATATTCAAGGAATGGAAGTGATTGTATGAAATAGCAATAGATGATAAGTAAGAACAATAATCAAAGAAAAAGATCACTATATTAAATATAACATTAATGGAACAGTAAAAGGAATGTCTAGGGTTTCGTGAAGCTGGCGGCGGTACGAGTGTTGGGTCGTAGTATTTGTTTTATGCTTGTGGTATTGGGCTTAGTTTTAGGCTTTTGTATGTAAACCGAGATCTGTTGATCTCGGTGGGCTTTAGTTCTATTTGGGCCTAGTTGGTAGGATATATATTGATGTATGCTAACGATTTTAGGGTTGTTCGTTCATTGTTATTCAACCCGTGTGAGTTATTAAGGGCTTAAGCACACGATGTATAATATACGTGTGTTATAAAGCTTCTTTGTCTGTTTTACGTGTGTTATTGTGTGTTGAATAGAATCGTCTTGGGATTAGTTTCCGCCTAATCTTCAAGTATATTGATATCACATTGAAAGATCTGTCACGGGACTTACAATTGGTATCAGAGCCTATAGACCTATTCTAGGCTCGGTTATTGGTGATATCAAGGATTCTATGATTGATTTACGAAGGAGTACTTTGTTGAAGGTTTTTGGATCTTGAAGAACTATTCTTCATGTTCTTCGGCCGGTGAAAAGCTCAGTTTGGAGCAGATTTTGGTAAATCTTGTGTTTGATTTAAATCCCATATTTCTTGGGATTTAGTTAAACATTCAAAATTCACCAAATCTTGAACTATTCTCAGTTCTCGGGAAGATCTCAAGGTTCACAGTCAAAATTCAAGGTTTTCGAGAGGATTTACAAGTTCTCGGGGTGAATTTGTCGTTCTCGGGCAACCCGGTGTGTGTTATCGGATTTTGTTAACAGTTCTCGGTTAACTCTCTGAGTTCTCAGAAGAATTTTGCAATTTTCGGTCATTTTATCAAGTTCTCGGTTAAGGATATTATGGATCAATCAGATGTTAGTACGTCTTCCAATGCCACTCTTCATCAAGAACTTGACTCTATCATGGGGACCACCACTCGTGTACCATGACTACTAAAATCAGAATGGTTTGTTGAGTAGAAATTTAGATTTGAGAAGTACGTGAAAGCAAGGGATGCAAAACCGTGGAGAAGCATAGTTAGAGGTCCTCAGGTTATTACCTATCAAAGAGAAGGTTCCCAAGAAGTGGAGACTAAGCCAGTTGAGTCGTATACAGATGCTGATTTTTACATTGTTGAGCAAGATGAGAAGGCTCTGGCTACCTTGACCATGTCACTTTCACCTGAAATTGCCTTGGGATTTAGAGAGTTAAACTCTGCCAAAGCACTCTGGGAGGCTCTCATTGAAGTGTTTGAAGGTAATGAGGTGAGGAGAAGTAGGCAAGATCTCCTAAGACAACAATTCAACATGTTCAACTATGTTCTGCGAGAGTCTCTTGAAAAACAGCTTCATCGGCTCATCTCGTTGATCACGGAGATCAGGTCTGCAAATATAAACCTCACATCTGCCGAGATTAATAACAAGCTAGTGAATTCTTTGCCACAGAACTGGGATTTAAATGTGGATGTTATTAAGAAGATCAAAGATCTGGCCAGACTGACTCTCTCTGAGGTGATGGCTATTATCAAGGGTTGTGACATGGACGACAAGCAGCGCGCTATCAATCATGCAAGCACCTACAATACTGCTGGTTATGGCGTTATGACTAACAATGCCTTAGTCTTACAAGACAATTTCTCACTGTTCAAAAGTCAATCAGCTCAACCGCAGTAGACTCAGCAGACCTTCTCCATGTTCAGGTCGTCTCAAAGTAAACCCATTCCACAACCTACACCAGCAGCTACTGTCTTCTTTCCACAACCAACTCCTGCACCGAAATCGCAAGCTTCGGTGGCCACCTCCAGCCAGTCTCCTATTCAAGCTCCTATTATTTCCAAAGAGACTCAAGAGAACATAGCTTTAATGGCAGTCTTTATGAACTGCTACAATGCCTTTCTTGCTGGAGACCTGGTACAACCCGTTGTGGCTGCTGAGCTGGACCAGATACATCCTGATGATGTGGAGGAGATGGATATTTCTTGGCAAATTGCCATGGCTGTTTTTAGAGCCAAGAAGTTCACCAAGAGGACAGACAAGAACAACTAGAATGTGCCTGCTAATCAGAAAGTGGGATTCAACAAAAGCTCTCTAAGGAACTACAACTGTCATGAGTCGAGTCATTTTGCTCGTGAATGTACCAATCCGGCCAAGGAAGGAAATCGAAAGAGAGCAATGGTTCCGGTACATGGTGGAAGAGAAGAAAATATGGCTATTTCAAGCACGGGAGAGAGAGGTTTGGTGGTTCAGAATTTCTCTTGGGAGGATCAAATGGCAGCACTGAATTTGAGCAATGAAATTGCAAATTTTGCCGAGGTAGATGTTGATGAAGAGAAGAATGAAGCTGGGAAGAAAGTCAGGGATCTTCAGCACGCTTTCTTGGCTTTCACCTCCACCAAACAAACTGAGGCAAGTCCTTTACTTTGCTCTCAATCGTGCATTGATAAAGTAGGATTATATAAAATACATAACAGTAATTTAATGAGAGACATGGAGGGTGTAAAATATGAAAACTCAACACTTAAAAACTTGAACAGGCCTTAAAAGATAAAATAGAGGCACAAAAACAAGATTTTTCCAAACTGCAATCTGACTTTAGCATAAAATGCTGTCACCATATAGATGCTAAAAAGAAAATCACTGAACTAACTGCCGAGTTAGAAGCATCGAAATTGGAGATAGTAAAACTAACAAATAAGTTCGAAAATGCTGAATTCAATTTTAAAAAATTTGATGTCTCTAGTGTTGTCGTTGAGTCAATGATAGAAAACCAATTGAAATGGAAAGAAGATAAGGGTGTGGGTATTGGATATAACATGGTTCCCCCTCCATACAACAATAATTATACTAGTCTTCCTATTACCAAGGAAGAGGAAGAAAAGGAAAAATGTATGCAGTATGGTAAGTTAACTGCAACTGGCAAAGGTATGGTTGATACAGACTCGGCAACTAAATCAACCTCAGAGGTGAACGATTCTAACATGTCTAGCTCGTGTGCAGATGAAGTAGTAATTGAGGACTGGACTGAGGAAGATGATGAATCACCCATTGACTCTTATGTTTCTTTAAATTTGCATGTTTTGTCTGTTTTAAATAACAATGCTACTGATGTGTGTGTGGGCTATGTTTTTAAGAGCAAAGAAAATCGTTTGGTTACATTTTCTAGAACTTCAAAAGGCAGTGATCTATCCTTTAATAAAACTGATAAACTTAAAAACCAAAATAAACATTTTTCACCTAAGCTTGTGAAAGAAAAAGGTTCTTGTAATGTTAAATGTGAAGTTTCTTATGATAAGTCCAAAGATGGAAAAGCAAGCTCACACAACAGAGCGAGATCGGGAATCGGCCACAATGAATTTTTCGTTAAAAGACAAACTTGTTTCAACTGTGGCATTCCCGGTCATATTGCTTGAAATTTCTCTCGTCTCCCGTACATTCCATATTATAGACGCCATTAGAGGACCATGTCTCATAATGCCTACAAAAATTTTCATTCAAATAATTCAAGGCATTATGAAACAAGGTGATAGGAAATTGGAGAAGAGTCAAGGCTGACAGGTCAAGCTTTCATCAGACCAAGCCCATTATGACTCAAAGGCGGAATGGAAACTCGATTTCGGTTCCAAGACCAAAGTGGGTCTCTGAACCGAATACGTTTAAAAGGACAAAGCCGACCAAGTTTTCTATCCGCAAACCAGAGACTAAGTCAACCACTTGTGTAAATCACAACGTTTTTAAACCAAAATACAAATGGTTGCCCAAGTCTCCGGTAATAAAGTCCTCAATGTCTTCAGATTCAATTTTTGATAATGATAAGGACATGTCATTGCAACCCGTAACACGGTTAACCAAGTCAGGCTTACCCAGAACTACTATGGACTGGGTACCCAAAACTAACTAATCTCGCACATTGTGCAGGAATAGCTATGGAGGAATATTATTATACCATGGTTTGTTGATAGTGGCTGTTCCAGGCACATGACGGGGGACATATCTCAGCTAAATGACATTCAAATCTTTAACGGTGGATATGTTTCCTTTGCGGGAGGAGAGAAAGGGAAAATTACTCAAAAGGGTACCATGAGTAATGGGGTACTAAAGTTTGAAAAAGTTAACTATGTTCCAGAATTAAAGCACAATCTGCTCAGCGTGTCACAGATCTGTGATAAGGGTTTTTCTGCTCATTTTACCAACAAAGAATGCCAGATTCTGAAACCTGGTATTGTCATACCAGAGGAGTGGGTCCTGGTCAGATCTCAGAGGAAAGATAATGCCTACCTGATTGACATGAACAAGAACGTTCCCGACGAAATTACATGCTTGTTCTCTAAAGTGTCGGAACATAATGCCATGTTGTGGCATCGTCGTCTTGACCATGTAAATGTCAAAACCCTGAATCGTCTAGCAAAAAACAATATTGTACGCGGCTTGCCAGTTAAAGACTTCGTGACTATCGAGAAGTGTGTGGCTTGTGCGTTAGGGAAGCATCATCGGAAATCACACAAGCCAAAGCTGATAAATACCATCTCAAGTGTCTTTCAGTTGCTTCACATGGACTTGTTCGGTCCAGTTCATGTCTTGAGTCTATCTCGTAGTAAACTGTCTGGTCATCACCGACGACTACTGCCGTTTCACTTGGGTGTTTTTCTTATCAAATAAAGGTGAAACAGCTGACTTGATCAAGAAGTTCGTGGTGCTTAAGGAAAATCAGTAGAACTTAAAGCTCAAGGGAATTCGTTGTGACAATGGCACATAGTTCAAAAACTCTATATTGAATCATTTTTGTGCCGAAAAGGGAATTTTTTGTCAATACAGCTCAGCTCGTACCCCGCAGCAGAACGGTGTTGCTGAAAGAAGGAACCGTACTTTGATCGAAGCTGCAAGAACGATGTTATGTGATTCAAAGTTACCATTATTCTTCTGGGCTGAAGCGATCAACACCGCCTGTTATGTTCAAAAATAGGGTGTTGATAAACAATTCTCATATGAAAACTCCGTACGAAATTGTTTATGGTTACAAGCCCATAGTCGCACACTTTCGAGCCTTCGGGTGTCCGTGCACTTTGTTGAATCTTGAGTCAACTCCTAAGTTTGAAGCCATGGCAGATGATTGTTATTTCGTTGGTTATGCTGGTGGAACTGCCTACAGAGTCTACAACAAGGCATAGAAATAGATTGTAGAGTCATATGATGTGCGATGGTTGGAATAAAATGAGACAGATGCTCGTGTGGGGCCTAACTAGCTTGTAGGTTCCCAGCCGGATCTACACGAGATATCGCGTTCTACGTAGGTGCGGAATCCCTACGTAAGACGTTACGAGTATAGAAAACACTACGAGCTAACACACGATATGATAATCAAACACACGTTGTATTTCAACCGTAAACACGTGATACTATGATCACTGAATACAAGCTCTCTGACTCGAATACCCGGATAAACTGGGATTCTAATGAATAAGCCGTAAACAAAACAGCTTATATAGACACGACAACTTCGCCTGGCATGTTCAGGCGAAGTTGTCCCTAACTTCGCTTGCCTAACAAGTTCGCCCATATCAGCGAACTTGTTAGCAACTTCGCTTACATACAAAACTCAAATCTAACTAACACGATTACAGACACTCGACACTGAACTACTGACATCATGCACCAACAGACTCCCCCTTGGCAGTAGCTTCATCTCTTTAGCTTCAAACACGTGTCTAGTAATCTTCAATCTTCTATCTTCAAGCATGCACTCCTTCTCGAACACAAACCAAGACAACTCTTTGATATTTCCTCGCTTCGTCTTTCCAAGCAGGAATATAAAATATCTTCTTATCATTCAACACCTGCAAATCAGCTTGCGATAAGTTTACCAAGTGCATCGGATCATAAACTCTTAGCACCTCTTGTTCATCCTCGTCTTCCATCACTGCCTCAGCTGTCTTACAATCTACATACCACCACTTCAGGTCTTTAAGCACATCCTTGGGCATTAATTTCATCGGTACTTCTTTCAAACACCGGATCAGTTTATACTTCATAATCATCCAAGGTTTTCCATCAGCTCTTAAACCTCTATCCTTGTCTTCAACAAGTTTTCCCTTTTGTGGTTTCAACAGCTCAAATTTCTTCTCTTTTATACTCTCTTTCAACACAATCTTCCCAATGACTCTAGCCATATTATCGTCACTTCTGTTTATCAATCCCAATCTGGCTAAGTCTTTCACTTCACATTCTGCAGTGTATTCAACCATCTCAATATCCTTCTAAAGTACTAAACACCGTCATACCTTTTAATCACGAAGAGCCTCAACTGCTCATCATATATCCAGCAAATAATTCCTTTCTTCGCTTCAGCATAGCCTTTAATGTTGTAACTCTTATTAAACATTGTAGGGACCGCCGGTTTCTTCGTTTTGATGAACCACTGAGCATAGCCTTCTTTCCATCTAGGCTGCTCTTCCCATTCAGTCTCATCACTTCCAATCTGTTGACTCATATCTATCTTCTCAACATCTGGTATCTCATGCTCCACATTCTCTTCTACTATCTCTCCCTCTTCAATCTCATTATCAATCACAATCTCTTCTCCAATCTTCTCTATCACATCACTCGGTAGTACATCATCATCACCAACCAAACCATCATCCATCTCCTCTACGTCCACTACCACCACATCATCACCACCAGCTGCAGTTGTCGACTCCCCCTGAGTTGTGGAAGTTCCAAGAGCTTGATCAGTTCTTGGCAACTCACCACCTGCATCTTTCGATGCATTGGGATCATCGTCTCTATCATTTCGTCTCTTGGTCCTCAACTCATCGCCTTTACAGCTCGTCTCCCCCTGAGATGCCAAGAACTCCTTGAAAGCATCTATGATTTTTCCATGTTCTACCAGCAGGGACGACTGCATCTGATTCTCTGCAACTAGGCGTTGAATAGCCTGGGTCTGGATAAGATTAATCCTCGACTGCTCTGCCACGACCCATTCAAGTGCTGCTTTTCGTTCAGAGTCTGATAGGGTTGCATCGAAATCGAACCTCATATGTGATATATCTTGAGTGTACTGAGGAGGGATTTTCGATGTCACCGGGAACCCAGAAGTAGAAATAGACGTAACCGCAGGTGGTATCGTCACCGATAACCCTGCAGTGGCCACAACAGTCGACTCGATAAATTGTGCCACGACCTCCGTTGGAGTAACAGTCGGAGGCGGCAACGAAACGATCTCAGGAGCCAAAAGTTGGAAAGTAGTGGGTGGGAGGCCCAATGTAGATGAGGTAGCCACCACGGGAACAACCGTAGCGCTTGGCCTTGTAACCTGTGATGTTGAGGGAACCATTGTCATACCGGATAGTGCTGGTGGAGTGAAACGTACCACCCTAGAGCTCTCACCAGCTCCCGATCCTGCACCTATCCGTTCCCTTCTTGACCTCCGGATCAACTGTTGTACCTCTTCCTCATAATCTGACTCACTGTCATCATCTGTTCTCTTTCTTTTCCCATGTAGTCTTTCTCGAGTTACCATAATCCTTCTTGCCTCTGCCACTTCATCATCAGAATCAGAACCAGCCACCGTAGCAGCTGTCCTAGTAACATTCACACCCGAAGCACGTTCAACCGGGACCTGTACGTTCTCCTCTGGATCCACCCGATCCATGTCAAAAAATCCTTGACCGCCAAACGCTGCGTCAAGGTCAACGGTCTCCTCCGGTGACACAACAGGAGCAGCAGGTAAAGCTTGAGGTGCTCCTGCCTGTTGTGGTGCCGAGTCCCTAAACTCGTCCCCACGAGCAGGCACATACCCCGGGTTGATCAAGTACCCAAAAAGTGGAGTATGCCGAGGACGGAGCTTAGGTTTGCTCCTCGCACTGGAGGATCTACATTGGGCGAAGATCCGTTTATTCACACTCTCAACGTATCGGATCGGACGGCGCTGAGGAAGCGTTGGAGCAACATGATTCAAGATCATTTGAAGAAATCTTGGATACATGATAAATCGCTCACGCGCCATCGCTCTTCTTTGACGATCAATCTCATAAAAGACCATCTGACTAAAGCTGTATCGCTTGTTGTAAGTCAGAGCAGTCATCGCTGACTGCATGGTCGCGCCCGTGCCATCAGTGCCCGCCTTTCTCCCTGACATGCAAACAATCATAACATGCATGAGAAAGCGCCACTGGTCAAGTAAAAATCCTTTCCTCCTCTGCGTATCCCCCAAGGGACCAGAGTATCCCATTCTCAAAAACGCTCCATCACGGAAAGGAGCTACAAACTCTGTCGGGTCATCCCTTGTCTCATTTCCAAACCGTAAAGCCGCCCAGATTTGTTCAGAAGAGAACTGAACAATCTGATTGTTGACTGTTGCGCGCATCACCGGGGGTTCGACTCTACAATCATATTCCACGGTCTGCCAAAAATCCTCAATGTTGGGCAAGGATATCGGCAGAGTTGTTGTAATCGCGTGGAATATCCGCGAGCGTAACAGAAATGTGATGATTTCGCGGAAATCATCAACTCCGCTCGCCTTCGGGTCTAATGTTATATACATGTTGTGACCCGGGAAGAACTGTCTCTGGTTATCACCTCCGTCATCACCGCCTGCACCACCTGCTCCAGCTACAGCAGCCATATCTGCAACAAACAGGCTAAGTTACATAAACGTCAAAGCAAATCACAAGTTCGCCTGTTCCATGAGCGAAGTTGTGATCTATTCTGTACAGGCGAAGTTAAAGGTGGGGCGAAGTTGGGAAACAACTTCGCTTCAACTTGAACTTCGTCTGTTAACTGTTAAGTACAAAGGTTCAGGCGAAGTTAATGAGAACTTCGCCTAACTACAACATCGCTTCCTAAACTGTTTCAAAATTAATTATCAGGCGAAGTTAGACCTCAGGCGAAGTTACGGATAACTTCGCCTAACCTGTAACTTCGCCGAATTCGAATCGGCAACAGTTAGGATAATCGAACGACGTGTAGATGATGATTTTGGAGATCGAGGACTCCGTAACACATGATTTTATGAAGTTTTAGACGTTCAAGTAAATTACTATCACGTAATAACAAGTTTGAAATCGGGTGTTTAAGGTTCGAAAGAACGAGGTCGTGAATCGAGTCGAAACGACCGATGATTAACCTCAATAGACAATGATAATATGATAATCGAACCCTACACACCTTGAATTTGATTAGAATCGAAGTAAGAAAAACACAGATAATCGATGAGATATGCTCGATAAGTTCGCCTAGGTCTCGGAGAGGATAAGTTCGCTGGTTTTGAAATAATGAAACTGTTTGACCTAAAAACTTCTTTATATAGGGTCAAAGTTAGTACAGGCGAAGTTATCGATAACTTCGCCTATTCCAGGCGAAGCTATGAACAAGTTCGCCGGTATTTACAAAACAAACCCCTATACTTTGAACAATTTTCAATAAAGTTTTAAAAACTTCCTTTAAAGCGTTAAATGATACGATCAAGACCAAGTAACCAGGTATAAAATCAAACACTTACAAAAGTAACAAACATTTGAAAAATTAAAGTAGACGGGATCAAATTTCAGTCTCGACAGGGACTATCATGTTTTAGAAAAGATCCGAACAGGAATCATTCTTTTTACGTGACTGTCACACAGATCCGTATTCAGCTGTATTATGACATAAAGAGACAGGTTGTAAGCAGGTAATATACTTAAAATGGTTTTCATCGTTTCTGTGATACGAGTTAGGTTCAATTAAGCTCAAAACTTAAGTGGGCAACAACTCAGAGATTATGATGCCTCCTATCTATTCTCAAAGCGTATTTGGCTTTCCCCAAGTCACCCCGAATTGACCTCGACCCGTAGTGTCTGATTAAGTAGTAATTACTCTTCGATCTTAGACTCTGCTTCCCGTTCACCTTCTTGCGTCTTGATTGATAATCATTAACATTATGAACTCTATAATTTTTTTTTTTATTTAACATGTATATACACAACTTCAAGTAGAAAATAACTGCAAGTCCCGAATCTGGATCACTGCAGCGTCTTGACACGCTATCTTCACGGGAATCAGAACACTCACGGGCTCGTGTATGACTGTGTAATCGCTTTTCTGCCTATCATTCGGAAAGATATGTATGAAGACATGCACAACTCTTAAGGAGTTTCCACATAAAATCGAGTATATTTAGTTAGTATCACTTCTACCTTTACGCACCATAAAAAGCTACCATGACATACAATGACTGTTCTAAAGTCTTTTAGGCCTAATAACTTCACTAGTTAAGCACACAGAATCAGTATATCTATCACTTTCCAAGGTTGGATCAATTTTCTGTTAAACATAGTAAAGATACTTCTTACGAAGTAGTAGACTTGAAAAATAATTTTATCTCCCGAAAAGAAAAAAAGAAAAAAAATTTTAACTTCAATCACCCAGACCAAATCAAAGTCTTCAGGTAAACGGCTATCCCGAAGATCCAATGGATCAGCTGGACCGACCACATACAAGTATGTGTCCTTCTAACTAAGTATGATCGACTAATTTTCAGCGAAAGAATGAAAACACATCATAAACCGCCCCGGTCACTTTCAGTCATCTGGTTAATGGCTATCCTCATATTCTACAAGTAGAAATGAGGACCAAACATATCCGAAGACATGTCCTTCAAACTGAGACAACCGACATAATTCTAAGCGATAGTGACGTTTTTTTTTTTTTTTTTTTTTTTTTAAACAAAAACACACGACATGGTTACTCGGGATTGATCATCCCATTCAGCTCAACAAGGTTTTGAAATCTAGTTTTGTAAAACGCTTTCGTGAACAAGTCAGCGAAATTATCTAACGTGTCAACCTTTTCGAGCACAATCAGCTTCTTCTCAGCACAATCCCGTATAAAATGATGATGAATGTCAATATGTTTAGTTTTACTGTGCTTAACGGGATTGTTAGTTACTGAGATAGCAGCAGTATTATCAATGCAAATAGGAGTAAGTGAGAAATTAAGACCATAATCATGCAACTGTTGTTGAATCCAAAGAACCTGGGAGCAGCAGTTGGATGCTGCCATGTATTCTGCTTCACAGGTTGAAATGGCGACAGAGGTCTGCTTCTTGCATTGCCATGACACTAATCTGCCACCAAGAAACTGACATCCACCTGTCGTTGACTTCCGACTCTGATTGCACCCTCCATAATCAGAATCTGTGTACGCGACTAACTCCAAGTCTCCTCATCTCGAGTAGCACAACCCCAGCTTCGGCTTGCCTTTGAGATATCGCAGTATCCTCTTCGCACCCTTCAAATGAGATTCTTTTGGGTTTGCCTGAAAGCGTGCACAAAGACAAACAGCAAACATTATATCAGGCCTAGAAGCAGTTAAGTACATTAAAGAACCTATAATTGCCCGATATTGGGTTGGGTCCACGTCTGCATCGTTGTCTGAATCAGCACCCAATTTGTGATTGACGCAGACTGGAGTATCATATGGAGTGCAGTCCTCCATCTTGAAGCGTTTGAGAACATCATGAACATACTTCGTCTGATGAATGAACATACCATCTTTCTTCTGATCAACCTGCCATCCTAAAAAGAAGGTTAGTTCACCCATAGCACTCATTTCAAATCTCTTCTTCATAACGGCCTCAAATTCCTGACACATGGCGACCTTTGATGCAACAAAGATAATGTCGTCCACGTAGACTTGCACCAGTAGAAAGTCGCTTCCTTTTATCTTGAAGAACAATGTGCTGTCAATCTTACCTCTTTCAAACTCATTCTCAAGCAAGTAATCGGATAACGTTGAGTACCAGGCACGAGGTGCCTGATGTAGTCCATACAGCGCTTTACTTAGCTTGTACACGTGATCGGGAAGGTCAGGGTCAGGAAAACCCGGAGGTTGCTCAACATACACAACCTCGTCGACTTTACCGTTTAGGAACGCACTCTTCACATCCAACTGAAAGACCTTCATCTCCTTATGAGCAGCAAATGCCAAAAACAAACGAATGGCCTCCAATCTTGCCACAGGAGCAAACACCTCATTGTAATCAATCCCCTCTTGCTGATTAAAGCCTTTAACAACCAGCCTCGCCTTGTTCCTGATAACAATCCCTTTCTCATCTCTCTTGCATTTGAAGACCCATTTTGTGCCAATCGCATGCACATTCCTTGGTTTTGCAACCAAGTTCCATACTTCCATTTTCTTAAACTGAGCTAACTCTTCTTGCATGGCTTCGACCCACGAGCTGTCCTTAAGAGCCATTTGATAGTTCTTTGGTTCAATCTGGCTGATAAAGCAGGTGTACAAGCACTCGTTGATTATGACTGATTCTTTAATGCTTGTGTAAACACAGGTGTGCTCATTCAAGCTTTTTCTTGTTTGTACACCATCGAACAGATCACCTATCACATTCTCCAAAGGATGATCTTTGTGAATTCTCGTAGTCGGAACCGAACTGACATTCAGATTATATTCCAAGTTCGAAGATAGCTCATCAATGGGTGATTGATGTTGAGAGTGAAACGGATTGATTAATTCCTCTTCAGTAGAGGCAGCAGGGGTATTGACAGCATTTGACGAGGAAGGCTGACATTCATCATACTGTGGTCGTTGCACCAAGGTGTCTTCCTCATCGCAAATCATCTTCGTAGCAAGTCTTTCTTCAACTTCTGCACAATCCAAATAAGGTATGTTAAAAGATTTAAAAAGTCTATCATAGTCGAAAACCCCAGCGGGTCCCGTGCTTGGTTTTGGTGATTTGTAACTTGTGATATCAGTGTTACACACCACCTCAACCTTGCTGGTCGATGTATTAAAGACCCGCCTGTTGGGAGTTCCAACAACGTATCCGACTAAGATTCCTTCATCGGCTACTTCACCAAATTTAGAATTGGTCTTTAATATCGAACACGGGAACCCGAATGGTTCAAGACCACTCAAGTTGGGCTTTCTCCCATGCATAAGTTCATAACAGGTTTTATTTAATCTTTTAACAGTTAACACTCTATTAAGGATATAACAGGCTGTTGCAACAGCTTCAGCCCAGAACACCACGGGAAGTTTCGAATCAGCCAGCATGGTTCTGGCTCCTTCAATTAAGGTTCTGTTCTTCCTCTCAGCCACTCCATTTTGTTGCGGTGTATACGGTGCGCTGTATTGGTGTTCTATCCCCTTCTGTAAGCAGAAGATCTCCATCTCATAGTTCTTGAACAAGTTCCATTGTCACTCCTGATGAATTTAACCCGTTTCCCCATGATATTCTCAACCTTGGTAATCAAATTCTTTACCATCTGCACTGTTTCATCCTTTGACTTCAGAAAATATACCCAGGAATATCGAGAGAAATCATCAGTGATCACCAAGCAGTAAGATGTTCCTCCTAGACTTTTTACATTCACGGGACCGAAGAGATCCATGTGAAGTAATTCTAGGGTACTGACAATTGAATTGACCTTCTTGGTGAGATGGGATTTCTTGTGTTGCTTTCCCTTTTTGCATGATAAGCATTTGTCTTCAAAGTTGAAATTCTTCAAGGGAACACCCAGCACAAGCCCATTTTTGACAAGGTAGTTCATTTTCCGAAGATGAATATGCCCCATTCTCCTATGCCACAACTCGGACTCCGATTCAGTTGCTTTTGACAGAAGACACGATTCTTCTGTGGCCATCTCAGTTGACCTCATATCCATGATATACGTATTCTTCACTCTTGGAGCCTTCATAACAATCCAATTCTCTGGTATCTTGAAACCAAGATGCAACACAATCGCCTCATTCTTTGTTAAATGTACGGTGTACTCTTTGTCACAGATCTGCGAAACACTCAGCAGATTGTGCTTCAGTTCTTCAACAAAATTTACTTTCTCCAAAGTCATCTTTCCATTCGACACCGTCCCTATTCCTGTAATCCTTCCACCGCTCTCTCCTGCGAAACTCACTCTTCCTCCTTGAACAGGTTTCAAGTCGTGTAACAATTTCTTGTTACCCGTCATGTGCCCGGAACAGCAACTATCCACAACCCATTGATTGTTGGTAGCCCTGTTCAACTGTTCCTGCACGATTAAAGTAGATGACTAAAATCTGGGGACCCAAGACCGATTGGTCTTGGGTCGATACATCCCGTACCTTGGCTGTCCAAAGTTAGTATCATAATAATTTCTGTGAGTCCTAACAGGATACCTTCTTGTGGATTGACTATGAGGCCATCCAAACCTTCGTGAATTAAAAGAATTATTACTTATGGTTTGGTTGTTAGCAGTGAAAAACTGAGATCTATTTCTTTGAAAACCTTGATTAGTCCAATTTCTGAATTTTGATGGGTTTTCATTTTTACCATTATATTGATTAACGTTAGTTCTTTTCTCAGATTTTGAAGTCCTCACACCTCTGAATTTCTGCTTCAGAGGGCAATCAGCAACAAGGTGTCCTAATTGATTACATCTAAAACAACTCCTGTGTCCAACTTTCTTATCAAAAGTTGTCTTAGATGTTGAGGCTGTATTACTGCCCGTTTGTCTCACATATGGTGGGGCATACGGGTTTAGTGGAGACTTCTTTTCAGGTGTTTTATTTTTCTCTCCACTTTTTGGTAACACTTCCTCTTGTTTTGTCTCACTCGACTCAAATGAGTTGTCCGAGTTCGATGAGACAGGACTCGGAGCAGAAATCTTAACACTAGTAACAGGCTTACTTGTTTCGCCTTTACTAACTTCTGGTTCTTTAATCGTTACTTGAACCGGAACTGTCTGACTATAGTCAACATCGACAGATTTCTGATTACTAGGGTCATAAGTGTAATTATGATTGAAAGGTGGTGGAACTTCATGATAACCAATTCCTCCCCTTTTAACTGGGGAACCTTGATCACTAACGAGGTGTTCAAGTATAGCGGAGGAATTTCTGAATTGCTCAAGTTTCCTGTTAAGTTCCACCACTTTCACCTGGTGATCAGCTATCTGTTTATCCCTTTCAGCTATTAGTTTGGTTTTCTCTTCTAGTACTTCATAGCTAAGATCAATCACTTGAATTTTTTCAGCAAGCTTTGCTTTAAGACTTTTAATATCTTTCTCACTAGCTTTAATTTTAACTTTGTAACTATTTTCTCTAGCTTTAGTGAAATGATGATCTTCTTTTAAAGTTTTAAATTGCGCATCCAAACTAACAAACTGATCAGTTATAGTTGTCAGTTGTTCAGACAGATGTTCACACTTAGTACAAGGGAGTTCGATACTTACCTCGGAGAGCTGATCTGCCACATCTGCCATGTAAGCTTCATTTTCGCCAGTTCCCTTCTCACTATCTGCAGTTTCGATGTTTGCCAAATTGGCCTGTTCAAATACTTCTTCAACATGCAGATTCCAGTTGTACTCCTCATTCTGTCTGGAAATCATGGGCTCTATAGTCATTACCACTACCACTCTGCTGTGTAGATCTGTTTTGACTGCGTTCTACACGTATTTTTGCACTCTTTTGCAAAGTGGCCATTCTGCTTACAGTTGTAACAGCGAACCTTCGACTTATCAAACCCTGGCCTCTCACCGACAAACTTCCTGCCAGTCTTCTTCATGAACCTCTTAACCCTTCTGACAATCATAGCCATCTGCCACTGCAGATCCATCTCCTCCAGATCATCAGCATCGATCTGATCATAGTCTTCATCCAAAATTGCAGGATCAACAATCTTACCCTGAATGTAGTTCTCATACGAAGCAATAAAAGATGCATAGAGAGCAAACTGCTGTTCAGCAGATTTAACTCTCATGGGCATCTTCGAGTAGTTGTTGTTTGAAACACTTGGGGAAAAACTACTCTTGGTCGCTTGAGGTTGAGAAGCATTTGATCCTCCAGCTACAAAACACACATCACCGTTCATGTTGAGAGATACATGTCCTTCGTGTGTTGAGTTAGCGCCTGACTCTCCCTTAGAGTAATAAGCAGATGATTCGGTTTTCGAACTTGATCCTGAGTTAACCTTTGCACCATACATACCCGGATCTTGAACCTGATCGGTAGGTGTCTCCTTTCGTACCATGTTCAGTTCAAACGTTCTTAGCTTGTTAACTGCTGTCTCCAGGTCATAGTCAGCAAAGTCTTTGTCTTCTCTCATCAACACAGTATACATCTCCCATTTCGGTGGGAGAGCATCAAGAAGCTTTTCAACAATCTCATCTTCTTTGTAAACAATTGAATAGTTGCTGAGTTCAGTCATCAGATGATAATATCTAGTGATGATATCATCAAGTGATTCATTTTTCAGATACTTGAAGACCGAGAATTATGTTTTTAGAAGTTTAATCTTTGACGCACGAATTCCCACGTTACCCTCAAACCGGTTCTCAAGTGCTTCCCAAAGCTCTCTAGCAGTTTTATACTTTCTGAAAGTGTGCAGAATCTCTTGTGGAAGAGCCATTGTAATTGCTGCATGAGCTTTGCTTTCGGCCTCATACATTTTCTTCTCTTCTTCTTCCATCTCTTTGTATTTCTTGATCTGATCACGACCCTCATACTCAGCAGTAGGTGGAATGTAACCATCTTGTATGCACACCCACATCTTAGCATCTTGGTACTTGACATATTGTTCAAAACGATCTTTCCACGCTACATAATCGGTTTTCTTAAGCATCTTCGGTGCCTTTGTAGCTGAACCCGCTTCTACTTCCATCTTAACCAGTTCGGTAATGTTTATCGAAGACATCTTTCACAAAACTCAAAGAAATCCGAAAATCAAAAATTTTATTTTCAAACAGCACTGTAGGCGAAGTTGTGGATAACTTCGCTTAAGACTTAACTTCGCGTGAATTTGTAACTTCGCTCACTTTCTTAAATTCGCCGGATTGGCGAAGTTGAGAATAACTTCGCTTAAGTTGAGCGAACTTGGGAGGTAGGCGAAGTTGTGGGTAACTTCGCTTGAGGTAAGCGAACTTGAAGAGGTAGGCGAAGTTGTGGATAACTTCGCTTAACCTTATATCTTCGCCGAAACCCTACTAACAGTGACGGCAACTTCGCCTGATGAACACGAACTTTCTGCAGATTTGATTTCTGGGTTTTTCGAGGTTTGTGAAGGTGTTATGGGTTGTTTATGATTGTAGGAGGTGAGTATAGCACAAAAACTCAGAAAACTAGTCCCGCGAATAGTCGAACGGAACGATTTCTACACCCGCGTGATAATCCCGAACCACACAATCGAGCAAAAGCTCTGATACCAATTGTAGGTTCCCAGCCGGATCTACACGAGATATCGCGTTCTACGTAGGTGCGGAATCCTACGTAAGGCGTTACGAGTATAGAAAACACTACGAGCTAACACACGATATTATAATCAAACACACGTTGTATTTCAACCGTAAACACGTGATACTATGATCACTGAATACAAGCTCTCTGACTCGAATACACGAATAAACTGGGATTCTAATGAATAAGCCGTAAACAAAACAGCTTATATAGACACGACAACTTCGCCTGGCATGTTCAGGCGAAGTTGTCCCTAACTTCGCTTGCCTAACAAGTTCGCCCATATCAGCGAACTTGTTAGCAACTTCGCTTACATACAAAACTCAAATCTAACTAACACGATTACAGACACTCGACACTGAACTACTGACACCATGCACCAACATAGCTGTTCGACTACGACACTCTGTTCAATCTGGTTCCTGTGATTGATTCTAATAATTCAGGGGGAGGAACTACTGCTGTTGTCGATGATGAAGAAGATTTTTTTACTAATACTCAAGAGTTTCCTATGCTGAGTGTGGACCCGTCTGAACCCTCAGACAACACTTAGCCGTCATCAAAAGATCTGGAAGAGACTGTCACCGACACTGTATCCCCATAAGAACCTTCTCCAGCAGAGATGTCACCAGTTGAGGGGGAGAGCGTTATTCATCAGATATTCGGTAGCACTCTATTCCCTGATGTCATTCCAAACGAATATGTTGCTAGTACCTCGTACTCGCATAGTACTGCAGCATCGAGATGGAGGAACCCTCTCACTGCAGCCCTCGAAGATCCAACCAACTTACCAACAAAGTGTTCTATTCCTGATCACTCCATTCCATCAAGAACTCAACGGGATCATCCCATTGACAGTATTATTGGTCCCCTTGAGGCTGGCGTCTCAACCAGAAGTCAGACTGGAGCAATCAACAACTACTTGTACTCTTGCTTCATTTCACAAATTGAGCCTAAGACGGTTGACATGGCTCTGCAAGAACTAATCTGGGTTGACACCATACATGAAGAACTCAATCAGTTTGAGAAACTCAAGGTCTGGAGGTTGGTTGAACTGCCCGCGGGAAAGAAGTCACTAGATACGAGATGGGTTTTTCGCAATAAGCAGGATGACTCTGGGGTTATCGTTAGAAACAAAGCAAGGTTTATGGTTCATGGTTTTCGTCAAGTTGAGGGTTTAGACTACACTTAGGTATACGCTCCAGTGGCTCGTCTTGAGGCCATTCAGATTTTCTTGGCATATGCATCGTGCATGGGTTTCACAGTCTATCAGATGGATGTCAAGACAGTGTTTTTATATGGTGAGGTAAAGGAAGAAATTTATGTGGATCAGCCACCAGGTTTTGTGGATTCCAAGCATCCGTCATATGTCTATAAGTTGGACAAGGCCCTCTATGGCCTTCATCAAGCTCCTCGAGCATGGTATGCGACGTTGACTGCTCATCTGTTGGAGCACGGGTATAAGCATGGAACCATTGATCAGACACTGTTTATAAAGTCTGTCGGAAAGGATCTGATCCTGGTTTAGATTTATGTGGATGACATCATCTTCAGTTCAATCAACACTGCTCTCTGTTCAGTATTTGAGAAGGTGATGAAGAAAAGGTTTGAGATGAGCTCGTTGGGGGAGATGACCATGTTTCTAGTTTTGCAAATTCATCAAATCTTGACAGGCATTCTGCTACATCAAGGGAAATACGTCGAGGATATGTTGGCAAAATTTGAGTTTCAAGACTCCAAAAGTGCGGCGACTCCTATGGTTGAAAGACCTCTTCTTTCTTCAGATCCTGATGGGAAACCCGTAGATCAAACGTACTATCGGTCAATGATCGGGTCTCTGATGTATCTTACTGCCAGTCGTCCTGACAACATGTTCGTAGTCTGCCAGTGTGCTCGTTTCCAGGCTATTCCTAAACTCTCTCATTTAATTGCTGTTAAACGAATTTTTAGATATCTGAAAGGGCAACCGAAGCTTGGTCTTTGGTATCCCCAGAATTCAGAATTTGATTTGTATGCTTTTGCTGACAGCAATTATGGAGGTGATGATATTGACAGGAAATAGACGTGTGCTGGGTGTCAATTTTTGGGAGATCGGCTCATTTCGTGGCAATGCAAAAAACAACAAACGGTGTCCACAAGCATTACTGAGGCTGAATATGTTACTGCTTCTGCTTGCTGTTCACAGGTCATATGGATGCAACATCAATTGTTGGACTACGGTTTGGAATTTCTTGACACTCCTAGTTTCTGTGATAATGATGCTGCGATTGCCATTGTTAAAAACCCGGTCCAACATTTTAAAACCAAGTACATCGATATCAAAATTCATTTTATTCGTGACTACTACGACCGGAAGTTGATTCATCTTGAACAGGTCCACACTGATAATAATGTGGCGGACCTATTTACGAAACCGGTCGGAACAGCCAGATTCAATGTGCTTGTAGGGTTTCTTAAGATATTACGTTCTGAAGACTGAGTATTTTTGAGGTTAAATTTGTACATAAATAATTTTTTTTCTTATCTTATCAAAATTTTAGTACAAATTTAGGGGGAGAATAAGAAAAATACAAAAAGAGTGTATGTGTGTGTGCTTACAAATAAAAAAAATTGCTTTATTATGTTGCTTAAAATTGCGTTGGTTACTCAATTTCAACGGGCATATCTCATATGTTTGGCCCCGTTATCACTTCTCGACTTACGGGATAGCCATTAACTTTAGAACTGAAAGTGACCGGGGAGAACCGAAAGTGACCGTGGTAACTGAATATAAAATTTTTTTTATTATTTTTAAGAATTCTTTCACTGAATATTATGTCGGCCGCCTAAGTTTGAGGGACACATATTATTATGTGTTTGGTCCTATCGTCTACCTGTAGACACATATGATAGCCATTCACCTGAAAACTGAAGGTAACTGGGATGATTGAATTTAAGATTGTCTTCAGGATTACCATCTCGGAGGTGATAATACTATTTATCTAAAGCTTACTAGAAGCTTAAAATGTTTTCAAATGAAAATTGATCCAACCATTGAGAAATGATAGATAAATTGATTATATGTGCCTAACGTGTGAAGTTATTAAGCTAAAAGGGCTCTTGATTAGTCATTGATGTGTATGGTAGCTTTCTGTGATAAGTAAAAGTTTGAAGTAATATAAACTAAATCTGCTAAACTTATTATGGAGACTCATTTTGAAGATGTTTGCATGTCCCTAGATACATCTCTTCGAATGATAGGCAGAAAAGCAATTACCCGGTCATACACGAGCCCGTTAGTGTCTTGATCGCCAAAAAGCTTAAAAAAAACTACTTGTGTACATATATATGAAAATTATTACAAATTAAATTTATTTTATAAGCTTAAAGGGGCACCAGGGAACTACAGGGGTGGGGCATACAAGTAAGTCCTAAACACCCTGATTGTAAGGCTTGTAAGTCCGGATGGCATGTAAGTCCAACGTTCAACCTTAAAGCTTACAAAGAAAATTTTGAATAAAGAAAATTCTTTTGATCAAGCACTAGGGGTTGAAGTCAAATTGGGGTGATCTGGGGAAAGCCAAATAAGCTTTGAGAAGAGATAGGGGCATCATAGGTCCATTAGTGATGTCCATAAAAGCTTTATGCCCAATTGAACCTAATCATATCACTGACGCAATGAAAGTCATGCTAAGTTTCTAATTACCTGCCTTCAACCTTTTCACTATGTAATAATAATGCTGAAAATGAATCATTGTGAAATTATATTAATCAATATGATCTCATGTTCGGATCTTTTCTTAATAGGCCGATTGTTTTAAACTGCTGAAGTTTGATCCCAATACATGACAAATCTGCTAGACATGTAAATTATTTTTATTTTCATTTTGTTTTATTTTTAACTCATGTGTACTCGTGTCGAAATAGATGTCCTTAAGAAATCAATTTTTCATGACTCGGGATTGTTTTAATCATAAAACTTTGACAAACGCTGGACTGACTTAGTGGGCTAGTTCTATGGCCCAACGGGTGTCTTGGTTCTCGGGTTGGTTAGATAAGCACTAAAGGTTCTCTCTAGGCCCAACAGATTTCCTTGTTCTCGGCCAGATCATGTTGGCCTAGAAAGATTCACTGATGAGTTCTCGGCTCAAGATAACTATTCTCAGTCTATAGGTGTTCTCAGTCCGTATGTGTTCTCAGCCCAGATGGAGGCGTCTCGGAAGTTTAAAAGCCACCCATTGCCCTTTATTAAGCACTCTTGAAACTTGCATCTTGCAATATCTTCCAAAATCTTCCTAAATAATAACCATCTAATCTCTCACCTACTCGCCGCCATCAATCTCTTCTTGTCCCCTTATGTTTTCAAGCGGATTTCTTTAAAAGGTAAAGAAATGTAAGACCCCGAATCCCGGGAATCCTACAGTTGGTAATCACATCCACAAATTCACAAAAATTTAAAACCAAACAATTCTTTATATTTAAAACCAGTTCAGAGTAAATAACAGCGGAAAAAATTTAGGTATTAAAAATCCCAAACACGGGTACAGGTGTCCAAAATCAAATGTAAATAAAATATTTGTTTTATTTGAATTCCTCGACCAGAAATGCCTTCAACCTCCCGAGTAGCATCCAGCACGTCCAAGCGGTAGCATCCACTTCTTAACCTGAAAGTCAATCTAACATACACACAAAGTCAGCTTGAGCTGAGTGAGTTCAAGTTTTCATAAACAATAATTCATACTTTATATCAAAGTTATAGTTATAAACAATAGAGAGGATAAAAGTAAAATAAATAATATAATTCACCAAGTAATACATTCATCGTCGAACACACGTACACGGGCCACTCCACCACGAGTCAAGACTCGAGTAATATATTTGACCCGGACGCGGTAAGACCTAAGCATGTGACACGAGCCTCTCCACTACTAGTCAAACCCGAGTTATATATTTGACTCGGTCACAGCTTACACATCCAAGCACGTGACACGGGCCTCTCCACCACAGGTACATCCCGAGTAATATATTTGACCCGATCACGGCTCAACATTCAGCATTCAACGGGCCTCTTCACCGTGGGATTTTAAAACCCGAGTAATATATTTGACCCGCCAGAATGATGATCATGCCACACGGGCCTCTCCACCACGAGGTTTGAAAACCCGGGTAATATATTTGACCCGGACGTGATCACCATGCACACACACATCAATAAGCCTACTCATATCATTCTTAGTCACAAGGAACTAAATATCATCACACAACCGTAGGCTATAAAGTAACATATACTCATACATACATACATACATACCTCCATACATACATACATACATACATATATATATATAAACATCCCAACGTGAACCAAGTAAATAGGTCTACTCGTATTCAATTTCTACCAAGTCTATTAACATCCTCGAGTCTAGACCATCAATAATGTATGTAACCTTAAAGGATACAAGACCATAAACAAGTCTAAAATATCCTAAAGCATGTAAAATAATTCAAATATAACTTTCAAAATGCACAATCACGAGTGAGACCATGCAATACCATTCAAATAGTTGTAACGGGTCAAATCGTATAAAATTGGATTTCGGTGTGTATGCTAGCCCAAAACGTAAAAAGAGTAAAAAGGGCATCATAAACTCACCTGAATCAATCGAACACCTGCAACGAGTTAGGAAATCCCTAAGTGCACAATCACAAGAAAGGCCTATAAATTATACACAACGCGTTACTAAACTAGACCGTAAGAACACTCTTGCCTAATGGGCCGTTCAAGCCCAACACTTTGGCCCAAGGCCCAACAACTTGGCCCAAGGACCAACAACTTGGCCCAAGGCCCAACACTTTGGCGCAAGGCCCAACACTTGGCCCAAGGCCCAACACCTTGGCCCAAGGCCTAATACTTTGGCCCAAGGCCCAACAACTTGGGCCGAGGCCCAACCCAAACCCAATTACTTTACCTCAGCCCCTAAAACCTTTCAACTAACCAAATCCACCCTACGATTATGGCCGGGGCTACCATGATGCACAACTCACCCACCGGTAATCAAATCGAGTCGAATACGCGCGTAATAAATCTTAAAACCAATTGTCAAACGAATCAGCCCCAAATGGACCAAATTCCCATCTTAACCTTTTCTTACATCATAATTATGTCACCCGAGTTGATAGGGTTGACGATTCCTTTTTAAAACTTTCAATTTAACATTTAAACAAAAATTCGCGCACCGCCGACTCGATTGACCAATCACCAACGAAAACAGCCCCGAGTATCAAAATTTTAATTTTCCCACAGCCCTTAAACCCCCCTAGGGCTGTACAAACTGATTCGGTCAGTCATCCGATCGATTAACGCATCAAATTCAACAATTGCCAATCCTACACCCGATAAACCCTATTTTTCGAACTAAAATCGATTGACTGTAAACACGTCCAATGGCCACGAAATTTTAATATGTTGTAAGTGACATACCTAGGAAGTTTGTGGTGCAAAAACCTTAGCCGAAACAGCCTCGAAACTGGCCAATTGGACAGCCACCCGATAAGCCTAAAAACAACCAAATTTCTACGAATAAACGCGCCATAAGGATGAATTAAGGTGAAAACGAGTTGTATACATATAATACCGACCTGGAATGAACCTCGGGAGGCTGGATGGTGGCTGAGTTGCACGTAAAACGAGAGAGAAGGGGGGTGGGGGTTGCGCCATCGGACCTAGGGTTAGGTTTTATATATATATATATATATATATATATATATATATATATATATATATTTATTTATATAATATATAATAACAAATTAACATTGTGACCCCTCCACTTTATTAATGGTTGAATTTGGAAGAAAAGTTAAGTGAGAAATGGTTTCGAGGGTGGTCAAGGAGCCCTCGAAAGAATGTCGGGTCAAGCCCGAAGGTGTACGCAACACTACAAGGCTAAATCTCTTATCGGAAATTTACGGACGTTACAAGAAATCTAATGAAAGTATTTCCATAATCAGTATGGTTGAAGGATTTATGGTGATGATTGTTTGGAATTTTAGATGCAATTGGTTCATGAGTTTGGTAAGTTTATTTTATTTCTCTTGAAGTTACTGAATGCTGTTTTAGTCATCTTTTGCAGTTATAGTTGGTTATCAATGGTATTGGTGATATAGGGATGACGATGGCTAGTATTCTCAGGTTTTCGGTTTAGGCTAATCAGATTCTCCTGATCAACCAGAGAGATCTTCAGCTTGAAGACAGCTTGAAGCATTCTCGGTCAAACCATGATCGAGGATTCGTTGATTCTAACGAAGATACATCGTATTTGATGCTTCTGAGTCAGTCAAGCCTAATATCTGTTGTTGTTTTCCTTAACAAAAGTCATGTTCATCTACTACTGTTGGGAAGTAGCATGACCTATGCCGGGGTTACTATTACAAGAATAAAGGCACTAAATAAGACACTCAACTTCCAAGTGTCTATTTAGAAGCCACAGTATATACGCCGGAAGGTAGAAATGAAGGTGTAGAAGCATGTTAGACGTCTTCGGTTGGCATTTTTGATAATGGTTGAATCAAGCAATAAACCAAGGGGGAGATTGTTGGGTCATAGTATTTGGTTTATGCTTGTGGTATTGGGCTTAGTTTTGGGCTTTTTTATGTAAACCGAGATCTGGTGATCTCGGTGGGTTTTAGTTCTGTTTGGTCCTAGTTGGTAGGATATATATTGATGTATGCTAACGATATTAGGGTTGTTCGTTCATTGTTATTCAACCCGTGTGAGTTATTAAGGGCTTAAGCACCCGACGTATAATATACGTGTGTTTTGAAGCTTCTCTGTTTGTTTTACGTGTGTTATTGTGTGTTGCATAGAATCGGCTTGGGATTAGTTTCCGCCTAATCTTCAAGTATATTGATATCACATTGAAAGATCCGTCACGGGACTTACAACGAGGAAACACAAAAGGAATATTCACTCAGGTGTTTTGTGCTCTCGTATTATGTGCCTTATCCACGCTTGTAATAAATGAAAACCTAAGACACTATTGATAGGCCCTGTCATTCCTTCTAGAATACCCTAATGATTACATAATAAATGACAAAATAAATACGATTGTAAACAAGTCTTCGAGTATGATATGTCTTGGTCGAGCAGACTTGATATGCACAACATGCTCGATACAAGTCTCCGAGCACACTTTACTTAGAATATTTTCAGATGGAAAATATTCTCCTCCAGCAGACTTCAATCCTCTTGACTAATCCTTTCTTTGCTCGAATAAGTCCCTCGAGCAAGCCTGTTCTTCTAGATATCATCAATCCTGCCATAGTGACTTATTAAGCACAATCTTCAGCATACTTGAATGTAAAGCTTGCTCGGGACTGATCCATGCTCGAAGTCTATACTTAGAACATTTGATATCATTCTTTATTGAATCCATGCTCGACCCACCAATGTGCTCAGAACACTTGGTTTAAGCTGGATTGATCAAGTTGTTTGCTCGATTGGCAATCCATACTCGATGAAGAACACTCTTGCGTGATGAAGTGTTACTTGCTTGAAGCCTTCAACACTTAGAAGAATTCACTGAAGAAAGTCTTATATCGATAATACACCATGCTCGAGGTAGTGAAATCGTGCTCGAATGTCCATACTTAGCCGATTCTTTGAGGAGGTTGAGAAGATTCCAATCTTCCTTTGTGAATATCCGACTCAACATCGTGTGTCGCACGGGCTCTAAAGCTAGTTCCTTAATAAACTCCCGGCGTTCATTGCAAATTACTCCCAGGGTTTGAATATATGCATGATTTGCTCAGGGATGTCCTTTGTGATTTGTAAAAACGGGCGGGAATCTTGGCAAAAAAAAAGAGACTCCTGTGAATTTCATGTTGGATCCGCGTGAGGAAAGTCTACTCTCTGATCAGCGGGCATTCTTGCGTTTGGATGGGCGGGGGAAAGCATGCTTGAAGACACGTTGAAGCTATTGCAACCACTTGGTGCACAGTGACGGACCCAGAATAATTTGTATTTGTATTTTAAAAGAAATTAATATGGAAAGTTGTGAATCTATACCAATTAAGAAAAAGAGAAGACTAACATCAATTCATTCTAGTTGAGTTGGTAAGCCACAAACATTTTAAAAGCAAAGTAATGAGTTTGATTCTCACTAACAACATATTTTTCATTGTATCATTCATGAAGGGAAAATTGTAAAAAATAGAAACATGCACACTTGGCAGCCTATACGAATGGTCTAATTGAATGATGTGTATAAAATGTTTTATATTTATAGAAACACCTTTATATATGATAAAAATGTTTTGTATTTATAGAAACACCTTTATATATTGATGAAATTTACGGTGTCTATATAAAAGTAGTTAAAATGAAACATAATTTGTAACCTACTCAATAAGACACGATACAAAAATTAAATATAAATAAGAAAAATATCAAAACCAAATGAAAGTAAAATCTAGACGTATTCCAAATTAAACAAACTAGCAAAGAAAATAAATTACAACCACTATCTCGATCAAATGGTAAAGATGTATAATGCTTAGCTAAAATAAAAATGTTAAAACTTGAGAAAATGTTAAAATATTATTTGTTAAGAAAAATAAATAATACAAAGAAAATAAATGTCACACCCCGACTAGCACAATGCGGAAGCGTAAAACGGGAATGTAACAGACACCTCTGATATCAACACATTGTTTATAAAGAAACATTACAAACTAATTTACAATATATTACATTTCTTCGCTCTATCATTGTTTTACAGTCTAGGCGATACAAACAAAACTAGTTTGTTAACTAAACGTTCTTACTACTAACATCCTTGCTTCTATTCACATAGCATCGACCACACACTTCAGGCAAGTAACAGATCACCAAATTACTCCGATTTAGGTATACCTGAAAAGCAGTTTATAGCGGGTCAACTACTAGAGTTGGTGAGTTTCACGAGTTTCAAGAGATCAGTAATGAGTATTCACAAGTCAACACTTGTAATCATGAAATAAGTATGTATGTATGTAAATGATGTATGTGATGTAATTATGCTAAGCTACAGTGAAGCCTGGACTGTTCGTGCTGCGTGCCTCCATTTCCCACGCTCAATCAACCACCGTGGCCCCTTTCCGCCCACAACATGCCCCGGTGGCTATGTCTAACACTACATAGCTGGTTCGTAAAAATTATGGTCATGTGCAAACGGTTTTGGTGTCTCGGCAAACCGTGCCGGCTCCGTTTGGGTTTGTCAAACCAATAGTACTATTCACAAGCCACCGGCTCGAAGTTAATCACTGTGATCGTGGGGACTTTCGTGTGTTAGCACTTAGATAATTCACATCAGTACATGTTTCAGGTATGTATATGAAATCAACCATGCTTTTCACCCCAAAAGTTCGTAAAACAGTTTAAAAGTGGGGTCATGAAACTCACGGTTTAGTAGATATTCAGTACTGTATCAGCTCGTGGTTTGTTCGGTCCGCTATCAGTAGTCCCAATAACCAATATTATAATAATATTAATATTTTAATATTATTATAATCTCAATACTAAACTGGGCTGTATAACTAATCTGGGTGTAGCTGGAACGCCCAGAAAGTGGCAGTAGGCTTTGGTTGTGATGTTGTTCAATGTCTAATACTTAAAACTAAACTTGGCTCAGGTTCCCGTTTTCCCATCTGGGCCAAATTATTCGTTTACGCGCTCAGAAAACAGTTATGGGAAAATAAGCTTGAGTAAATGTATTGGTTACTAAAATGATTAAGTTATAAGGAAGGATCACCTATTAGGGTCCCGGATTAGCCACGGGGCCCGTTTCCGTTTATTCAGTTTGATTTGAAAAGAAACATGCACAATCCACCCGGATTGTCCAGGTTTCTCATAGAAAAGTTCATTTTTACATAATTAGTCCAAAAATATGATCTTTGATCACTCTTGGTGTTTTGATATTCCCGCAGATTTACTAGTCGCGAACTTGCCGATTTTTATAAAAGTTGAATTTGTTTAATATTCAAGTTAGTATAAAAGCTGAAACAGTAAATGTACCTGTTACTACGTTCGGGTCTTGTCGTGCTTCTCCTGACCCAATAACAAACGCGCGAACCCGAGACGCACCTGAAGTCGATGCTTGGTTTCGACCGGTGACTGCTCCTCGATTCAGCTTGGGGCAGTCCCTTCTAAAGTGTTCCGTGCTCCCACGTTCAAAACAAGCACGGCGATTCACTACAGTTGAGTTTTACTGAGCTGGTTGTTGACGAATTGGTTGCGGTCTCGGAAGTTGGGGATGACGGGGTTGGGTTGTCTGGGTTGGTCGGTTTACAATCTCCACACCGATTCGGCAATTGGGACCACCATTATGTCCAGTCCTTCCACACCTTTGACATATTATCGGTCTACACTCATATTTATCACATTTTGGCCACGGTCCCTTGTACCTGTCTCGTTTCGCCTCAGAACTACTCATAACATAATTTTGTATTGTTGGGCGTGCACGTTTATTTGTTGGCCTTCCTTGTGACCCTGATCCATAATTAGTTCGCTTCATACCCGATGATTCCCCAGCTATTCTCAACACTCCACTTCTTACCAAGTCAAAAGTCACAATGTCGGCTTGAGTCACAGCATTCTCAAATGATGTGTGCCCCACGGAGTTCACCAAACTCCTCACTTCCGGGGCTTAAACCCCAAATATAACGTTCAACTCTTTTATCTTCAGGAGTTACTAACCATGGTACTAAACGGGCCAATTCATTGAAGCGGTTCGTGTGTCCCAAATGATCCGCTCCTTTCATCTCCAAACTCCAGAGTTCATGTTCTAATCTTTGAACTTCGTTCCTTGGGCAGAAATGTTCCAACATCAGTGTTTTGAGTTCAGCTCATGTCATGCGATTCACCGTATCCTGCCCTTTTATCTGAACTGTAGTGGTCCACCACATTAAAGCATGATCCGTAAAAGTAGAAGCAACATACTTGACTATGTTTTCCGGTGGACAATTACTAATATTGAGAACAGATTCAGTTTTCTCAATCCACTTGATTAATCCGTTTGGCCCTTCAGCGCCCTTGAAATCAATCGGTTTACAGGCCATAATGTTTTTGATCGAATATTCCCTTCGAGGGGGATTAGGGTTGTTATTGTTATTGTTTGGGTTTGGTGGGGGATTATTTGCATTGGTAGGGGTATTTGTATTAGGTGGGGGATTGTTATTTGTAACTGTTTCATTGTTGGTTGGGGGATCATTATTGTTTTGTTGTTGGTTTGTTTGCATATTTGCGTTTACGCCGACAGTTACTTGTGTTACAATAAGCGGAATTACTGCATGCATTTGCCGAGCAATCATCTCGGCTATTTCTGCCTCAGTCAGAGGGTTTGTTTTCTTTGGGGCCATTCTATAATGATAAACAAATATAAGCCGATTAGTACTAATTACAGTCTATGGCACTATGTAATAGTAATCACAATAAATGTTGTACAGGTAAACCAGATAACATACTAACATGTCACAAATTGTTCTGTACATTGATAATAGAAGGTACATAGACTTAGCCTGATAAAGGCCAGTGCTTGCATGTATATATCAAAATCTGTCACTAAGTGACTGTTAGACTTAACCCTATAAGGGTCAGTGCTTGTAATGATGTACAAAGTTGTGCCCCATATTAACATAACATACTACTATATACATACATGGGGTATCAAAAGATCATGTACACATAATTGTAATATCCCGCATCTATCCATACAGACGATAGGCTAACCACAAACATAAAATTAACAGCACCGTAATCACCCAGTAACAGTTCCACAGCCGAACTGTCTCCCTATCCAAACAACAGTGGTGGTAGGCATCTGACTGCTGCAAGTTCAGTACCATCTGATGTAACGTCGATAAGTACCGGGTCATGTCCCTCCTTTCCTGGTTAATGTTAGCTATGGCTATCGAGTGGTCTATCACACGGTCAGTCAG